>NC_061122.1:200467880-200494338 GCF_002878395.1 Capsicum annuum | reverse complement strand
TAAAACTTCCTTATTCTAGGTTATTTGGTACTGCCTTCTTTTGTGGAATCCTAGGAATTTCGTATCGAGAAAAAGAGTCTTCAAGTTGAACTAGCTCTAGGGTTGCTGAAAACCTCTTTGCCTTAGACAAATGTATGCATTTCGATTAGGGTCGTATTTTATGGTTACGATTCTACCATATATGTCTTTTTCATTCTGTCGAAAATCGATTTTACAGTATAGACGCTTATGAACTCCCCTCTATGCCTTGCGGTAATGATTCCTCTAGCATTACGAGGCACCAACACTCAATAACTCCATTTCTTGTTCCTGAGCAGAAGGTACACTCAGGCCATGATACATTGCTATTTCTTAATCCTTGCGTCCAGGAATAATGAGTCGGTTGGTTCTTAGAGTAGGTCTAACTCCGTGGCTTGGATATGGTTATTATTCCCGGATCACAGTAAAAAAGGATAAGCTATATATAAATAGACCACGAATGGCTTCGTAAAGCTCCTCGCAATATATCGTTAGGAGGATGGGATGACGTGACGGATTGGAAAGCTTTTCGTTAACGTAAAGATATATTTATACTTAAAATATAACAGAAGATATATCTATACCATTTATTAAAGTTTAGAGATAAATTCGTACCTTTTCCGTAAATCTCGCGTGAATTAGAACTGGAATGTCAATTGTCTTTCCAATGGAAGGAAAGACAAGGAAGGTGATTTCTTTTTTGCTTTAAAAAAGAGGAAAATGAAACCAGTAATTATTTATTCCGTACTATATTAAAATCAATGAAATAAAGTACACAAAAGTACTTGACTATTTTTTTAAGGGAGGTAGCAAATTTAATAAATACCCTGGAGGTAGTTCGCAAAAATATGCTCTTCAACTTTACTTTGTTCTTACTGCCTTGCCTTTAGAAATGACTTTGAGAGCGGTCATTCAACAGCTGAATTGGAAAGTGTAGTTCTGAATCGGAGAATACATTATCGGAAAAAAGAGAATGAATACACGTAAAAACAAATACAAATTAAGAGAGAAACCATTGCTAACTCTATATGAAATTTCTTCCCTACACTTGGTCATTTTCCACTCTTTTATTTCAGAAATCAAATAAAAGCAAAAAATAAAATTTAAGCTTAAGTTATTAAACTTCGGTTCTTTGGTGCACCGAAGTATCGAAACACTAAAATCAAGAAATGAATTGAAGAATTGAAAAATCGAAATCGAAGAATCAAATTATTTTTGGTTTGGGTCGGTTTTCAATTTT
Source organism: Capsicum annuum (assembly GCF_002878395.1). Classification (NCBI taxonomy): domain Eukaryota; kingdom Viridiplantae; phylum Streptophyta; class Magnoliopsida; order Solanales; family Solanaceae; genus Capsicum; species Capsicum annuum. The sequence goes on along the minus strand of NC_061122.1, from coordinate 200,493,080 downwards.
TCGTTTTCTCGGTATTTATGTCCACCTATACTTTGAGGAAAGATAAAGTGTACACAGAGCAGACCTTACCCTACTTAAGTAGAAATGTCGTTTCCAATAAATCCTCGGCTCAAGAGAAAAACCAGAAGAACAGTTCAAAGAAGTATACATAAAGAAAGATATAATGGAAACGAAAAGTCATGACAAAATATCATAGACAACTAACACATCAACCTGAACAAAAGTTATAACAAGGCAAAACAATAATCAAAGTACAAAAAGAAACAGACAATAACCCAGCTTAAAGGACAAGAATTTACTACAAGGGTAATACTAAGACTAATGGTACGGTCAATAATACATATAAATAAGTGAGATAATAAGTGAGACAATGCTTAACTGTGTAACTAATCTTCTATGCTAATTTGTGACCTTCAGTGGTTGCTCCATTGCAAAGAGAACCTAGTCAGCAATGATGGTATTAAATAATTCACAATGAAAGAGATTCTTCAATTATCTCTCTAGAATGACGGTTTCTCTCAGCAACTGCTGAAATGACGAAGAAATCGAAGCTTGGAGGGATGAATTCGCAGAATCAAAGTGAGCACAGGCAAAATACGACAACAGCGAAGACGATTCCATCATCTGGAGATGCTAAGAAAACAAAGAGCATGACTGCTTTGCTAGGAATTGAACCGTTTCCACTGCTACTGACCACTCCAAGGGAGAATGCGCAAAGGAAGGTAGATACAGGGAAGATTTGGGCAGATTTGGTGGAAGAAGAGCCAAACCCCAAACCATCGATGAGCAAATTGCAGATGTGGAGCAAAATCGTAGGGGGGATACAGGTGAAGAGGGATTCGAGCTGCAGAATAAATGTGCGGAAATCAGTACGATAAAGATTACGATAGAGGATATACAAGAGGAGGTAAGTTTTTGGGAATCGGCAATATTTTGCTATGTGATGGGGTCAAATCTCTGTCAATTAGTAATGGAGGAATACTTCAATCGCATATGAAAAGGAAGGGGAATTGAAAGGGTAGCCCAAGTAAATAGAGGTGTCTTCCTTGTGAGATTCAGTTCACAAGAGGAGAAAGTGAGAGAAGTGGAAGAGGGTGTATTGTTATTTGATCGCAAGCCAATAGTGGTAAAAACTTGGAAAACAAATTGTGATGTCACAAAGGAGACAATTACTAGGGTTCCAGTGTGGGTTCAGTTGCCAGGATTGAACATCAAATACTGGGGTAAAGCAGCATTGACTAAAATAGCTAGCCTAATTGGAAAGTCACTGCGAGCAGATAGAGCTATATCAAACAAGCAACGTATGACATATGCACGGTTCTAGTGGAGTTACCTATGGACAAAGTGTACCCAACGGGAGTGATGTTTGAGAATGAGGTTGGATGTATTGTTGAACAACGGGTGGAGTATGAATAGAAACCGACCATGTGCACATATTGCAAGAACTTTAGGCATGAAACTGAAAACTGCACGAGACAATTGAAGGAAGATAGAAAGGAAAACAATAGGTGGATGAGAATAAACAACAAGAGAAAAGCAAGGAGACACAACAAGAGGATACTCCAAAAGAAAGTCTAATGAGAGCAGATGAAAACAAAAAACAACGCAAGATACAAGTACCACAATCCTCAGGTACAATGATGAATACAAAGGATAAATATGATATTCTGGACAAAATTCCCGATCAGAAAGCAGGAACGTAAGAAAAAAAGAAATAATAGATAGGAAAATACCACATAATGCTAGGGATGGTGGAAGACTATCCCTACCCAATGGATAACATTGGATTTTGGAACTCCAGGGGACTAAATTGGACTGAAAAACAACGAGAAATGCATACTTTTATGCACAACACTAGAGTAAGTCTGTTTGGTCTCTTTGAGACAAAGATTAAGAGAATAAAAGCTCAACGAGCATCCCTTATTCTTTGTGATGGCTGGTCATATACCACAAATCTGAATGAACATGAAGGGGGTAGAATATGGTTGCTATGGAAAACACAGGTATATGCAGTGGCTATTTTGAAGTCCACTGCCCAAATGATCCACTGCTCGGTGCAGGCAAGAAATACCGGGGAAATGTTTGGTATGACAGTAGTATATGATTTAAATAAACCAGAATTAATGAGGGGGATCTGGGAAGACATTAAAGATATCCATGGGAACGTAACAGGCCCATGGGCAATCCTAGGTGACTTTAATTACATTTTACGTAGGGAAGAAAGGATAGGCAGATCGGTAACTGTAGCCGAGACAACGGAGTTTCAAAATTATGTAAAAACCTGTGGGTTACAAGACCTGAAGTCACCTGGGGCTTTCTTTACATGGAATAACAAACAATAAAAGGGTACATAGATTATATATCAAGATCGATAGAGTTCTAGTAAATAACGACTGGGTGATAATACTACCTGCATCAGAAGCTCAGATTCTACCGGAGGGTTTGTACGATCACTGGCCTGTGATAATTAGATGGGAACAAGGGAAAGTAACACAGAAATTTCAGTTCAGATACTTCAACATGTGGATTCTTGCTTCAAATTTTAAGGAGAAGGTGGAAAATAGTTGATCGGGTGCTGCAAGAGGAAGAAAACTCTTCCAAGTTATTGGAAAGATGAATAGATTAAAACATGTATCGCTAAAGTTAAACAAAGAAAGGTTTAGTGAAATTGAACAGAGAATTGAAGAGGCAAGAATAAAACTGAATGATTATCAAATGAAGATACAATAGGGCCTAAATGAAAGCTTGATCTTGGAAGAAATGAAGTTGTCCAACAAATATGCACAATTATAGAAGGCACAAAACCAGTTCCTACAACAAAAAAACAAGGTAAAATGGCTAAGAGATGGAGATCAAAACACTAGAAGATCTATTGTCCAAAATATTATGATATGTCAAGATTTGGTGCGGCTGTATAATAGAAAAGTTACTACTAAGAGTTTCTTGATCAAAATCGACCTAAGGAAAGCATATGACAATGTGGAATAGAAGTTTGTAGAAGAAATGTCGTACTGGCTGAATTTCCTATATGGTTTTATCAAACTAATCATGGAGTGTATCACAACACCACAATACACAATCGCTATTAATGGTGGAGTATCTGAAAACATACAAGGAAAAAGAGGGCTGAGACAAGGGGACCCTTTGTCTGCATTACTGTTTGTAATATGCATAAAATACTTCTCAAGATCATGAACTGGGTGGCCACTGTGGAAGGATTTAAATTTCACACAAAATACAAGAGTTTAAAGCTAAATCATCTGTGCTTTGCTGATGACATGTTGGTGTTTTGCAAAGGGGAGCTGAGACCTATTGTTTTGTTATTGAGAGGACTGAGTACATTCTCTGCCTCATCAGAACTGACCACAAATCTAAGTAAGTCAAATATATTTTTAGCAAATATGGATACATAAGTATTATAGGAATTATGTGAGCTAACAGGGTATACAATAGGTAAACTGCCTTTTAAATACCTGGGATGCCAATATCACCCAAGAGACTACCAGCCATGAATTGTGAGATGCTAGTTGAAAAGCTGATGTGCAAGATACATACCTGGGGGAGCAGGAACCTTTCATATACAGGAAAACCAGACGATAAACTCAGTTCTGATGCACCTACATGCATACATATTGGTCCACCATATTCCTATTACCAAAAGGGGTGTTAAAGAATATCGTATCCATAGGTAGAAACTTCCTATGAAGTGGTTGTGTCTACATAAATAGAGTACCGTTAATGGTTTGAGAGGTGGTGTGTAGAGACACAAGAGAGGGAGAACGTAGGATCACCGACTGCATAGTGTGGAGTGAAGTTCCATTGCAAAGTATGTATGGAATATAGTAAATATGGCCGACAATTTATGGGTAAAATGGGTGGATCATGTATATTTGAAAGGTACGCAATGGAGATATTATCAGGCACCAATGAACTGCAGCTGGTATTGAAAAAATTATGCTCCATGAGAGAAAAGTTTATGCATGGATAAGTACAAAATGACTGGTTGAAAAGTCGTGGAATATACATGATAAAGAGTGGATATTTGTGGAGAAGGGGCAGAAAACAAGAATGGCCATGGTGGAGAGGTGCATGTAACATGAAAAATCTCCTAAAACATAGCTTCATATATTGGCTAGTGATGCAAGAAAAAGTACAAACAAGAGTGAAACTGATGCAGAGGGGTGCATGTAACACTAATTCATGTCTGATATGTGATAATGAGCCTGAAACAATCGAGCACCTATTCTTCAACTGTCTATTCTCATAGAGGTGTCTAAGTGAAATACTGCAGTGGCTCAGAATAGCAATGCAAATGAGAGATGTAAAAGGAATCTGGAGAAGAACGCAAGGTATGCAGTAGGCAGAACAAGCCGACAACTACTTTGGACAGTAATAGCAGCCCTGATCTACAACATATGGCAAGCTAGGAATGCAGTCCTGTGGGAGAAAAATGTTCCAAGTCCCTAGATGGTGGTGAAACGAATAAAGAAAGTTTGTAAATATCGTAGTGTCAAATTTGTACATAGTAGGATAACTTGTAAAGATAGAAAATGGATAGGGAAATTATATGGTGAGATATCCAAAAAATGAGAACATGTAACACAGGAAATTTGAAGGAAATAAAATCTGTCCATTTCGACCAAAAAAAATTTGTGACCTCCATAGCCACCTGTCTAAGGTCATGTCTTTATTAACCTGAAGCAACATCATATCACGTCTGATCACCTCTCTTCAATACTTCTTCGGTCTACCTCTATCTCTCTTAAAACCATCCATAGTAAGCTTATCACAACTCCGCACTAGGGCATCCATGCATCTCCTCTATGCAATGTCTGAACCATCTGATCAGCCTCATTCCCTGCATTTTGTCTTCTCTATCGAGGCCACTCCTATCTCATTCTGGATATATATCTTCATTCTTAATCTTACCTCTCCTGATATGATCAGCATACATGCTAGGAAGTGATTACCAACAGGCACCCGAGGAGTCACCTGCTCATGGTGGAGGTGTTGGGCATGGATGTGGTACCAGACGTAGACGTGATTGTGCCATTGTGGGCTTAGACACGATGGTCGTCGCCTGGTAGATGAGTTTACTGACGGACACCTACGTCCTTGTGCATGATACCATTGATTGAGGTACTACAGAGGTTCGACTAGTGCGATCAGATGTGCAGGGTGATAGACCATTGAGCTACTATAAAGCAGATTGTTTTCATCGATTATCTACTTGAGACATCTTATAAGTCCCTGATAATTAAGATACATTTTAAAATTATTTTCGAACATTTAACATAAAATATTTTAGTATATTTTTTCGTACGTTAGGTTTTGGATTGTGTTAGCTGTGATTTGCAGAAGTCTGGCAGACAAATGGGTGTGTTACTACCATAAAAGAAGGTAGAGCACTAGCATTGATATTGATGCGACAAGTTTCGCATTTTGCTCCGTTATTGAACCGTCTACTTGTACAATTTAATTTAAATTAACCAAATAAAGTAATTTTTTTTTTTTAAAAAGTCAGCTCACTATACTAAAGTTTTCGTTATGCATGGGGTTCGAGAAATGATCAAACCACACTGATTTCTTATATGCAGTCTTACCTTGTATTTCTGCCAAAGACTATTTCTGCACAAGTGACCTCCTGACCATGTAACAACAACTTTACCGGTTCCTTCAAGACTACCCTTCCAACCAAATAATGTAATTTTTGATATTAAAACAAAAATAACAATGTTTGAATTCATTTTCCATTGTTCCTCATTTGCCCTTTGAGTAGGAACTTGGGATATAATATAAAGCCCAAACTATAGTAAACTCACTTGCAATTGTTTCTTCTCTTCCTCTTCTTAATTAGGTATCACGTTCGTATTCAAATCAATTTCTCATTATGCTATGCTCTTTCCCTCTCTTTGTCAAGCCCCATTATAATAGGCCTATTTACCACTCCATAGACCAAGCTGGCCAAGAGAAGAAATCCAGAAACTTTAATCCGAGTATTGGTTCTTCTAGCTATGGTCTTAATAATAGGCCTAAACCAATTAGAACTTGCATTTTAACTAACCAAGAAAAGCTTGATCACAAACACCAATATTCCAAAGATATCAACTTTTATGGTAAGTATATATGTCCATAATCCTATATACTCACATCCATTTTATACTGTGAGATTATTTTTATTAGAATTTACATGTTATAGCAAGTAATTGCCTTATAGTTTCACTACTAAAAAGTTGTGAATTTCCAACGGACACGTTCCATAAAAAATTGGCTCGTCCTAAAGGGATTTTCGATAAAGATCTTCCGAAGGCCAATAATTCGTCGAAATTCGTTCATTTAGTAGAATTTTTAAAATTACAAATTTCACTGATTTTTTAGTTCATAATTTGTGTAACTATACCTTGAATGACATGATAGTGTTAAATTAAATCTTTATATTATTGGTGTATATAAAGTTAAATTGATAATTCAAAGTTTCGTCTATTCATTTTGTTCTAGACTAGTCCCTTTTTTTAGTCAAAAATACGATATTATGCTAGTACTTGATGATTTTACTTGAATATTTAGACTTATAAATTGTCATGTATGTCCACTTTAGAAACATAGGTCCTTGGCAGGGGGACAAAAGGAGAGAGAAGATTGAAAATTCGGCCCCAGTTGGTCTCGTCTATGGATTTTCTTTTCCTATCCTATTTATCATTTTTTATGGCAATATATCAAGTTTGTTTTTTGTAATTTTTTTCTCTAACTCTCACTTAAAACGTTGTTCATACCCTAATTAAATTTTCAACAGATACTTCTCTAGCAAAGGAAAAACCTAAGCACGATGAAGATGGTTCTAAGAAGACAAAATCAAGAGCTATGAAGATCTATAGAGAATTAAAGAAAGTTAAGCAGCCCATTTCTCCTGGAGGTAGACTATCAACTTTCTTTAACTCGCTTTTTACTAATGGGAGAAAAACAAAGATTTCTTCAAATGATCACGAGGAGAGAAAATTAAGCAAGAGTATTATTATTACTCCATATAAGCACAAGAATTTGGACATGGTCCAACAAAATGTGGAGCATATAAACGGAATTAATACAAATTATGTTCATGAAGATCATCAGCTAAAATTCCACAAGAATATTGAAGTTGAAGATGAAGATGAAGATAAAGATGATGATGAAGATGAAGATAAAAAAGATGATGATGATGAAGGTGCAAGTTATGCAAGCTCTGATCTGTTTGAGCTTGATATCTTTTCTTCCATTGGAATAATGGGATTGCCCGTCTATGAAACTACAAATCTTGGTATTAATCTAGCCATTAATGCAAATGGTAACTAATTTGCTTTTGTAACTCTAAATAAATTTGGAAAATTGGATTGTTTGTTATGAAATATATTATTATGGACGTCCACAAAAGGCCAAATACATACGTGGCCTTCTAAAGTTGTTTGATTTTTCCGTTTAAACACCTAAATCAGGCTAATATGTCTATTGAATACTTATACGTGTTTAAAAGTGCTTTAGTTAGGCACATTTTTTTTGAGATAACCAAAATAATAGAATGTGTGTATTTCACACGCGATTGATATGGCAAAGCTACCAATAAGATAAAGACACAGATTTTATTCCCAAATAATAAGAAAAAATATATTTTGAAAAAATGATAGAAAAAAATAAAATAAAAGTTCTTTTTCTTCAAATTAGACAATTATTTCTTCAATATTCATTCAAATCAAATGCATAGTTTGATCGACTATGGCCGCAAAGCTAATTAAGGAATTAGCATAGTGATATATGGTTGAATCTAAACTTTATTTTTCAAAGTATTCTTCAATTTTTTTTTGAAGGTGTAAAGAAAAGAAAGGGAAAGAGGAAAATGACAGATGAAATCATGCTTGAAGATTGATTCTTTTCTTTTTATCTCTCTTTCTTTCTCTTCATGGATAATAATTTACTTTTTTATTGATTCCTAAAACTAGCAAGGCACTAGTAGAAAGTTCAGTAGTTGCGGGATGAGGCACGATGTGGTGGGTAAATTGAGGGTGGCAAGATGTTTGTTTGGGTGGTTTGTTCTTTGGTTGTTGAATTGAGGTAAAGAGATATTTGTTTGGCTAATTTGCCCTGTGCTGGTGGTGCATGCAGTGGCTATGATGCTGGAAGTGGTAGGAAAGAGAAAGGAAGGACATAGAAGGAAAAATTATTTTCCTGTTGAATGTGACGACAATGGTGAAAGAGGAGGAGATGGTGAGTGCAAATTGAGGTTGAAGACGATAAGAAATAAAAAAAAATTATAAACAAAAAAGATTGAGGCTCTTTCAAAGGAGAGCGTACTCCATATGATGTGTCAGATCTGCGAGTGTGTTTAATAGGCACATAGGGGTTCAATAAAAACATGACCTAAAAGTGACAGATCCAGAATTTTAGAGTTGTGGGTACTAACATTTAACATAAAGGTGTTATGTAAGATTATATATAAAGTATAAATATACAATTATTTAAACAAAATTATGTAAGCTAGCGAAAAATGTTAAAAAAAGAAGTTAAAAACTAAAGAAGAAAAAGATACAAAGATTTTAAAAAATAAAAAATAAAAAAAGAAAAAATAAAAGAAAAATATGTATTGACATAGAAGGAAAAAATCAACTTACTAAAGGAGAAAAAGGAAGGGGAAAGGACAGCAATAATAACACTTAACCGAGGTTTGAACTCGCACGCTTAGCCAGGAAACACGCCTTGAGGATGGCTTTCGACCATAGCACCCATCCAAGGTTTTAAGTTGCGGGTGCTATTGAATTAATATAGTCATTTCTAAGACATTTTTATATAGTGATATATAGTTCGTAATGGGGTCAGTGGATACTCGAGCATTCCAAAAATATACGTGGATCTGCTCTTGTGGCCTAATTAAAATGCCAACATGAAAAAATCCGGCAAATTCAGAGGTCTGGGTATGTATTCCATCTCCACAAAGTGTAATTTCATTAATCTTTATCAGTATATGTAGTAACATCTACACCTTTACTATTTACTCATTAATATTCCACATCCTCATAATCGTTTTCATATTTTCATCATGTTTGTGATAAACTTTGACATTCCTTTATAAATATAGATATTGAGAATCCTATTATATATATTTTAATACTCTTGAAAAAAAGAAAAAAGTTATCTTACATTATTTCAATTGTTTCTCTTATTTTTTATGTTATTATTCTATGCTTGATTGGACAATACATTATTAGCACGAGACATAATTTAAAGTTATATTTAACTCGACAACATGTTACTCTCTCCATCATTGATTGATTTATAAAATTTCAACTCTTTAAAATCAACTTCAAAAGGTGATATCCTTTTACTATTTAAAAAAATAAAAAAGTATTATTAAATTATGATGGTCTTTGGGATCATTGAAGAGTAGTGGGTATTACATTTAATGGATGTATTCTTTGTCGGGTACAATCTGTATTTACAACATGAACTTCAACATCAAGTTCAAGAATAAATTTAAGAACATCAAAGAATTTCAAATTATTTTCTGAAAAATAGCAAATAACGTTTAGAAAAAGATAAAGAAAGAATCAAGTCCATCGAATTTACGGTGTATCCTTAAGGAATTTATTTCCCTCAAGTACCCGAGGTTAATGGAATATGTCCTCCCAAGATAAAATAATTCACTTCAACAAATAGTGGTACCTCAAATTTGCTAAACTTCGAACACACTCAACGATTTGTAAATCAGACTTGAATTTTTAAGAAGAAGCAGAGTTCTTAACTTCAAAGTTTCGCGTCTCACCTTAGGAAAAAATTGGGTATTTATAGCAAGAAAGTACTGCTTCAAAAAAGAAGCAATGATTCTTGAAAAGACACACTGTTTTGGATCATCACAGACTTGCGGACCCCATCTGCGCTCACAAATGGCGTACATGCGGCCACATGCAGTTTGTGAAAAATCGAAAATATTCGACCCACCCGCAGACCCCATATGCATTTGCAGATGGTGACCTACGTCCGCAGGTCCCATTTTTATTTTCAAACAGTGCCTCGATGGATCGAATTTTTTCGAGGTATGTTGTTACCACTACTAGAAAATATTAAATTTTCGATGGTCAATGTAGTTGAGAAATATGTTATTTTCGACTATTTTTCTACTACTTGATGGTAGTCGGAATATAGCTTGTCAGAAAAAACTTTCAACTACAGTAGTCGGAAAGTTCCGACTACTTTAGTCGGATATGTAATAAATATTTATTTAATAATTTTAAATATTCCAACTACTATAGTCGAAACTTTAATAAATAATTACTTAATAGTTTTAATTATTTCGACTACTGTAGTAAAAAAATTAATAAATAAATATTTAACAATTATAATTGTTCCGACTACTGTAGTCAAAAATTTAATAAATAATTATTTAATAATTTTAATTATTCCGACTACTATAGTCAGAAATTTAATAAATAATTATTTAATGGTTATAATTATTCCGATCACTGTAGTCAAAAATTTAATAAATAATTAATTAATAATTGTAATTATTCCGACCACGGTGGTCGGAAATTTAATAAATAACTAATTAATCATTGTAATTATTCCGACTACAGTAGTTAAAAAATTAATAAATAATTATTATTTAAAAATTATTATTATTTAATAAATAATTATTAAGTAATTATTATATTGCATTAGCTTACACTGCTTTCAGATTATAAACAACATAACTAATGTATTTTTCAGAATAGGATCAAACACGACAATAATTTATAAATACAACTACTTAAAACATTCAAAACAAACATCAAATCAAATCATTTAAACATCTAAATGTCACAATGAAAAAAAAGAACAATAACTACAATCTAATTATCATCAGATTCATTATCTTCCTCGTCATGAAATACTTGCGGCATGTGCTTCTTAACCAATTCCTCAATTTTAGCAAATTTATCAAACTTAGCATCGTTAGCTGCACATTTCTGTGTCAATTCCACAATTTGCTTTTTCATTGCTTTCATTTCTTCTATAGTTTGCAAAGTAGAAGAGGAACTGGGAAACAACAAAGGACTATTTGAGGATTGGGGAACCTCTATCCCGTAGGTTCTACCTTTCTTTGGACCACCTACCACAGTTGTCCACATATTATTCAGCTCTGCAGGTGGTGGTTCAACCATGGTACCATCCTCTGAAGTAGGTTGGGTTTGACGCCACTCTTCTATGCTTTTTTTGAAATTCTTCCTGAAAGAAAATAATTTGTCAGTATGTAAATAGGAAAAGTTGACTAATAACAAAATAATGTATGTAAAAGTTATTATCTTATATATGCATTCTTAGCACGCGTTTCGACCCACTCTCCTCTTGTACCGTCCTTGTTTTTCTTCCTATACGTCTCTTTGTAGACATCAATAAAAGGGTACTCTTTTCTCCCATTTTCATATTCCTTCAAAATTTTTGAAAAAGAGATAATGTAAGTATGAAGACAAGTCTGGACAGCATAGACCGAACCATCTTAAGACTAATACAAATAGATCATGGAGTCCATGATTCGATAATACTCAAATCCAACAGAAGTAGTAGTTTATGTGGATTCTTTTTAATTCTTTTCAGTCAGTTAGTTTCATAACAATCACAACGTTAATGATCCTTTTTTTCACCTTTTTTTATTACTATTTTCTTTGTTATTTTATTAAGTTCAAGACTTTTATTAGTAATATTTGTTTTCATGAAAGCAGATGTGCAGAGGTCAACAGACAAGGTATATATTCAAGAGGATAAAAGTCCATTCTTTGTTATAATACCAATAGTACTAATAGTATTTAATGTTTTTTCATTATGGATTATTCGCCTTATTGTATCTTTTTGTTTTGAGATAATAACTGTACGTTGAGTGACCATCTGAGAAATCCATCCATTATATGAACCATGAAGAGCTTTGTCTCATAATTACACCAATAACAAGCCAGAGGTGATTTCAAATTCTAGTTTTGTAGGAATCTCTGCTTAAATTGGAAATTTTTTGGTTTAGTTTAGTTCCTTGAGGAACATTAAAATCATAATATGTAGTTTCTTGCTTCCATTATTCTTAAACAGGAACTTGAATGGATTTTGTGTTGATATTTCTTTTACCCCTTGGAAAGCCGTTATTCCGTTAACTTTAACCTGGAATATACTGGGGATAAAATACTTTATGTGTAGAGCAAAACAGTACTTTTGAACTTTGTATCCTTTTCTTTTTTCTCTTCCGGGATAGTTCATTGTGAATTTGAACATTTTAGTATTGTATAGTTAGTTTGGAAAATATTCAAGGATCTTGAGGGAACATATATTTCTTGTTCTCTTCTATACATGGTCAACAAAGTTTCTGGTATAGAAGAACTGATTTAATATTCTTTTTCAGCTGCTGCTTTACAGGCTCTCAAGGATTCTTGGCAAAATATTCCGCCCTATTGGGATGGAGCAGATCCCTGCAGGAGTAGTTGGGACAGAATTGGATGCAGAAGTTCACGAGTGGTTTCTATGTAAGAATTAGATGTTTATCCCTGTATGAACTGCTTAAAATTACAGAATCATATTGTTGATGCCATTTTTCTCAATTTCAGAACATTGTCAAGTATGAGTTTGAAAGGTCAGCTATCTGGAGATATTGAAGGATTATCTGAATTGGAGACTTTGTAGGTCTTCCTTTCACATTTCATGTTTCCTTGGCACACCCTTTTTTCTTATGACTTTGGGATAATTTTTCAAACTTAAACTCGATTCTAATTATTGACTGCACCTTATAGGGATCTACCATACAACAAGGATTTGACAGGACCTCTTCCTCAGTCTATTGGAAAATTGACAAAGCTGTCAAATTTGTAAGTCAATGTGAATAAGCATCGAGCATGCATTCATTTATCTGACATAAGATGATGACTTAGGGATTTTATATTTATATCAGCTTAAAGTATGATTTCTTAGTTGTATTTGAGTTTCCTATATCAGACTTTCTTTATCTTACTTTAAATAGTGTTAAATAGAAATAAATGCTTCCTACCTTACACAAGATTTTTTTTAAGTCCTGCACAAGTCACAACATTCTCATAGGACGTGCATCCGTACCTCTTATCTCATCCACCACCACGAAGAGGTCTGATCAGGTGCAACCATAATTCTACCATATGGGTTCAGATTAAACTCCACAATGAAATACAATACCAATATGAATAAGTGGGTTTCTCTAGAAAAATCCTTAAGACTCAGATGCTCAAAAATGGAAGAAAATAAAAAATCGAGCACAATTAACATATTAATAATTTGGAATTGTGTCCTACAAAGCTTGTCCTTTTGAGGAGGGTTCTATTAAAACATATAATCCTGTCCCAAAGATATTTATCAAACGAAAATGAAAACCAACAGGTTGCTGGTTCCAACATGCATATCTCGACAAATTAACTGTAGAGTCACCAGGTTCACTTTCATAAAATTTTTACTCTGGCTGCTTTTACATATGATTACTCTTTAAGTGATTATAGATATCAGCAGGTTCACTTGCATATTCAACAAGCAACAATAAGAGAAACAAGATGTCAACAATGCTAGTGAATCGAAATAGGCCACACACGGCTTCACTAGACTTCAATATGAACAACAACAATACCAACAAGATGTCAACAATGCTAGTGAATCGAAATAGGCCACACCCAGCTCCACTAGACTTCAAGATGCACAACAATAAGAGCAACAAGATGTCAACAATGCTAGTAAATTGAAATAGGCCACACACGGCTTCACTAGACTTCAAGATGAACAATAACAAGAAGATAACAACAATAGTGAATCAAAAGAGCCCCACACGGCTTTACTATGTCACGATATAGAACAGTGAACTAAATCAAACAAATAAAAAATTTAAGCTATTATTACCAGTTTCTGTCGGTGTGTAGCAAAACTCATCGAACCTCTAATGCACAATGAGCCACTCGTTTGAGATGCTCTATTTGCCTTTGCCCATTGCATCTTTGCCCTATATTTAAGAGTATCCTATTTTTCCAAGAACTGATTCCCCACATTAGCATTTAGCCATCCAGGTTTTTCCAAGTGCCTCCGGGCCTCATACAAGTGTTCTTTGATACGTTGAGCTGCTTTCAACTTGAAAATGCGTTGTATTTCATTATCATGACAAGAATTCAATGCCCACTTTGTCTGCAAAATAGTTTAAGATAAAGTCATGAAATGAGTTGACGAATACAAAGGTAAATTCATCATTGATAGCATACTGAAATGGTAAATTCTTTAATTTTGATTATACCATAAACTGATTCCACATAAGCACTCTGATGTCGCTTCGAATCTCGTACCAACTACCCCACGGCTTCGTGTAAAATGGTTTAATTGCTTCTATAACCATATGTCCGCCGGCATAAGTGGGAATGAACCTGCAATAAAATTACATTAAATTATCTTAGTTTTTGAAAAATTTAAAAATTACGAGAAAACATAAGATTTAGTTACCCATTACCATCAGGGGTGATAATTAGCCTCCCGTTGCCGTTATATTCTACTACCTCTTTAAATTTAGGAATCTGGGAAGCAGCTGCTGTAGCATTAGACGCTGCAGCACTATCAATGGAGGGTGATATTGATGTGTTAGGACCACCAATTCTCAATCCAGAAAGGCTAGGTGTAAATGATGTTGAAGGTACAAATGAAGAGCTACTATGCAGACTATTATGGGGAAAAGAGGGCTGGAACTGGTGGGGCGGTGGGGGCATAAAAAATGTATTTGGTAGTGAAATAGTTTCCCTTGGAGGAGGAATAATATTTGTAGTAGCTGGTTGAAGAGTTGAGGTAACAGGTGGTGATGGTGGTGTATATTAACCTTCGAAAAGATTATCAAGTCCTTTCTTACCTTTCTTACGCCGTTCATTACCATGACCTTTTGATGCCATTGGTTTTCTTTATTAACCACCTGAAAAATAACACAAAAAGGAGTTAGTCTGTGTTATGCGGCCCATATTTGTTTCTTAGATCAAACAAAAATTAAATTTTGCTTTCCCTGTAGTACTGAGTGAAAGAAAGCCACATCTACCAGATGCATTGCTAAAAAGTAATCTCTGCACATGTGATTGGAGTAACCAGAACATCACCTTTTTCCCATATTCTATATCCCTCTAAACTTTAATTTGACAAAATAAACACATAAACAATTACACCTTATTCACCATTATTACAAAGGAAAAAATCTCTAAAAAGAAGGTCAGAAAACTACAAATCCACAGTATTATTATACTAGACAGAAGAAATTCCAAGAGGTCTACATGTGGATCTAATATTATACAAACAAGTAATAGAGTGAAATTATTTTGTTCAATGTAAAACTTGTTTTCAAACCAAGACCTCACAAGAGAAGTGAATGTATAATCTGAATGGCTAATCAACAATCATAAAAATAACTGCTTAGATCAAGCATGGGATGTTGAAAACTATTGAAAACAAACCACAATACTACTAATATTAGACCTTGTTACAACAGCTAATAATAAAAAGCCACAGCTAAAATACAATTCAAGACATTGTTACAACACATTACTACTAATAACAACAACTCAATCCTCGTCGCTTGTTTCATAGTCATTCATCAATTCTTCCTCATCACTTGTTTCATATTCATTCATCGATTCTTTCTCATCACTTGTTTCATTTTCATCAAGTAACTCTTCCTCGCTTATTTTATTTTCATCAATTGGATATTCCTCATCATTTGCCTCGGATGCTCCTTCTTCATAATCATGAACATTCAATCTAAGTTCAGAAGAATCAAATTCTTCATACAGGTGTTCGTTATGCGGCAATTCACCTGCTAATTCATCATCCACCCTTTCTTCAACACTTGAAATGTCATTCTAATATGCTACATCCAATGCATACTCTACTACAACTCTACCCACGGGCTTTATTTTTATAACTACCCGCTGCGTAGATTTATTCTTACACAAAGGATAAGGAGCGTAATACACTTGTTTAACATTTTGTGCAATGACAAATGAATCATAGAGTCCATACTCCCTTGTACGCTTAATTTCAACTATTTTGTACTGAGGGTGCACCTTTGTACCTAACTTAGGAGTAGGATCATACCACTTACATCGAAAGAGAACCAATTTTTTCTTTGGCCAACCAACATGATAATCGAGTTCTAAAATCTCGTGAAGCACACCATAATAATCGACACCGCTATCACCTTTCACCCAAACCCCACTATTGTTGGTTTTCTTTCCCTTAGAGAACTCTTCTGTATGAAATCTTTACCCATTGACAGAGTACTTAGAAAACTTTCTAACTTTAGCATCAGGTCCCTAAGCTATATCACATAAAAATTGGCCATTTGGGTCATAATTTAGTGGATTATGAACCTATAAAAAGTTCAAAAAAGTTAGAATTTAAATACACACGAGATTGAATCAAAAGTGTAAATCGTGTTAAATATTTAAGTTACACTTACATATTCTCTAAACCACACTGAAAACATAGGATAAACAGTAGCATCCCCATGTAAAGCCACGAAGTAGCTACCCACAAAGTTATGACTTTCATTAGTTAAAGCTTAGATAGACCTTGAATGATTATCCTTATTATAAATATACTCACTTATGAAAAGGAAGGACCTAGGGACAATTTAATAATACATGTGTTGTATCTGAATTAAGCTCCACCTTATTCAAATATCGAACTGGACCACCTTTCAGACTTCCTTTACCTGGTTGATTGAATATTGAAAATGGTGGTGCCGAAGGATCTGTATTGTCTCCATCATCATGTTTATTAGGTCGGTTTCTCAGACATGGTACATCATGTTCAAAATAATATGAACAAAAATAAGAGGTCTCTTTATCCAAATAAGCCTTACATATTGATCCCTCAATTCGGGATCTATTTTTTATGGCCCGTTTACATTTGCCAATAGTCCTGCATAGTATGATATTTTAGATGAAATAATGTTCAATTAAAACACATGAAGGTAAATATTACAAGTCAATACCTCTCAAAGGGATACATCCTTCGACACTAAACAAGCTCTCCAATTCGTGCCTCTCGCACAAGGTCAATTGAAAGATGCTCCATAACATCAAAAAAACCAGGAGGAAAAATTTTGGCCAACTTGTTTAAGGTTAAGCAAATGTTGATATACATCAAAGATAGGTTCTCCTCCCTTAATGTGTTAGAACATAAATCTTTGAAAAATAAGCTTATCTCTGTTGTGGGCTTCCAAATTCTATCGGGCAATGCACAGAATGCAATAGGAATTAATGACTTCATAAAAATATGACAGTCATGGCTCTTCATAGAGGTCAACTTTCCTTCCTTCATATCAACACACCTAGACAAATTTGACGCATATCCATCTGGCATTCTCAAATTGTTAACCCAATCACAAATCACTTTTCTATCCTCCAAAGTGAATGTGTAACTGGCCTTGGGATTCTGAATCTTATTGTTTAAGTATGTCAGGTACAACTCACTACGCCGACAATACTCCTTTAAGTCCATCCTGGCCTTCAAGTTATCTTTTGTTTTGTTACTTACATCCCTCACAGTATTAAACAAGTTGTCAAAGAAGTTATTCTCAATATGCATGAGATCCAGATTATGAGGTAGAAGATTCTCGTTCCAGTAATCTAATTCCCAAAATATGCTTCGTTTAGTCCAGTTATGTGTTATACTATAATCAGGTATCTTGGATGGTGGAGACTCTATTACCTTAGGCAGATTCCTCACTCTATCCCAAATTTCTTCTCACGACAAAATTGGCGGTGGCTCCTCAAAATCAGTCTTATTCTTTATAAAATCACTAGTATTTCTCCTAAACTCATGTTGCATTGGCAATAATCAATGGTGATAGTCAAACCATGAGTTTTTACCCCCATGTTTCAAAGTGAATGCTTTTGTGTCTTCCATACAACAAGGGCAAGCTAACTTGCCCACAGTCGACCAACCAGACATCATTCCATAAGCAAGAAAATCATTTATAGTCCACATCAAAGTAGCACGCAATCTAAAGTTTTGTTTCATTGACACATCATATGCTTCCACACCTTCATGCCATAATAAGTTCAACTCATCAATCAATAGCTGTAGATATACATCAATCAAAACTTTTGGATTGCGAGGACCTGGAATAATGCAAGTTAGAAATATATACTGACTCGTCATACACAATTCAGGTCAAAGATTATAAGGAGTCACAAACACTGGCCAACATAAATATGGTATAGCTGAGATAGAAAATGGAGTGAATCCATCAGTAGATAATCCCAACCTAATATTTCTTGGTTCATAAGCAAAATCTGCATACACACTACCATCACTCCATCAGTAGATAATCCCAACCTAATATTTCTTGGTTCAGAAGCAAAATCTGCATACACACTATCAAAATGCTTCCATACTTCTCCATTTGATGAATGACATAAAACACCAGGTGGTCTTTTATTTTCATAGTGCCATCTCATATGAGGGTCAGAGCTCATTGATGCATACAACCTCTTTAACCGCGGTATAAGGGGTAATTAATGCATCGATTTCACAGGAACTTTCTTCCCTTTAGCATGTATGACTTCCTTATAGCGAGGCTGATTACAAAATTTGCAATGTTCTAAATTTGCATCTTCTTTATAGAATAACATGCAACCTTTCTCGCAACAGTAAATCTTCTATGATGAAAGTCCTAACTTAGAAACCAACTTCTTTGTTGTGTAGAAATCTTTGGTAAGTCAAGTTTATTTAGGTTAAGTTCATTCATAAGTCAAATGATAGAGTTCATGCCCTCTTGAGAAATTGAATAATCTGACTTAATACTCAATAACCAAACGACAACAGATAAATTAGAATGCATTGATCCTTCATACAATGGATGACTAGCTTCCTTTAACTGTTCATAAAAGTGCTTAGCCTCATCATTTGGTTCATTTTGAGCCCCTGAGTGTGTCCCAAAAGCATCCCTAACCATTTCACTATATCGTGAACTTTCAATATTATTATCTCTTATTGGACTTTCAACATAATTTTGAAAAGCAAAATTATTAGCAGCACTACTCTCTCTATGAGCTATCCACACAGTATAATTCAACATAAAACCCTTCCTATAAAGGTGTAATGTAACAACATCTGGACTCAATAACTTGCAACACTTGTAATTTCAATAAGGACACTTAATTGTCCCTTCAATAAAAAAATTATTAAGTGTCATTGATTTAGAAATAAATCCAGCTACCCCAGCTTTATATTCCTCTCTCAACCCCGCACGATTAGGATAAAGTCTATTATACATCCATGTACTATCTTCATTTTTCATCTACCTAAGAACGACAACAACAATAATAAAAGAACAAAAGAAACAAAAACAAGAGAAACAAAACAATAAGAGGGTTGTTTAGAGATGCTACTACGCAGTGGACACAAACAGAAAACTAAGAGATTCAATACAACATAGAAAAGAAGCCAGCAACAATAGAATATTTTACTTAAAAGAAGAATATTTTTATCAGTGAAAGGTATCCAATCCATGTGATAGCTTCACAAACAAGATAAAAGAAAGGCAAAAAAAGGAGACAAGCAGATCAGGTACTGATGAATTTTGGATAATTGAGTAGTGTCTTAGCCTTTAAATGTGCCCATATATGTGAACAACAAGCAATCTACCTTTCTAAGACAGTAATCAACCAAATTCTCAAAATCAACTTTAACCATGCTATTTAATATTTATTAACCATGATATGTACTGAAAACCATCTTATTCACAGTTCACATGTGTGCCTTTTAGAAGTTTTCAGAAGCCAGTATAGCATACTCAGTAAAGGAGCAAATCAAACTTATACAATGACAACACTTGTGTTCCACATGGTTATATGGTTCATATTTTAAGAACAATGTCATATTTCATTCCTTTCGGGAGTGATACCACTAAATGTATCACCAATTGGAGACAACTCTACTCCGTTAATAGAAAAATACGTCACATCCCTAAACTGTTACCTGTTAATTTCAAAGATAAGGAAAACAATTCACATGGAACTATAAAGAACTCCTGCTATCAAATACGAATGAAAAACTAAAAAAAGTAAAAAGGTAGAGAGATGAGATAAAGTAGATATTGAATGCTGAGGGAAAAAAAGCAAAAGAATGAAAGAGGAAAGAAATGAGATAAAACAAAAATCAAACATAGAGTGAAAAATAACAATAAAAAAAGAGAGGGATGAGATAAAACAAGTATTGAACACCGAGTGAAAATCAAAAACAATTAAAAAAAAGAAGGAAAGAAGTCGTTTCCATAGTTCTAACCATGTGACCTCGTAACCACATAACAACAATGTTACCAATTACACCAAGACTACTAGTAGCTATTTACTTGTTTAATATATATGTATGACATTTTTTGTGGCCAGGAGCAACACTTGGAGAGGGAACAGGTGCTACAATGTCTGATGATGAAGATGAGCTACAGATGGATTTTTCATTAGACCAATCTAGAGGTGATGCACATGACTTGATGGGTATGGGATTTGGTCTTCCTACCAAATATGAAAGGTTTCTAATGGAGAGGATCATACAGGAACTCAAAATTGAGCTCAAATACAACCTAATTAAATATTTAAATTAATTAATACAATGTGAAAAACTACCGTGTAACTTATATTTTACATATAATTATTTATTTAATAATTCAATATAACGTTCCAACCACTACAGTCAGTATAAATTAAATATATTTAATTAATTATATTTTCGACTACGATGGTCAAAAATACATATTTAATTATTTATTTAAATAATTATTTAATTTTGGTGTAAGGGTATGATTATATATTTACTAATATATTTAATTAATTATTTTCATTTTTGACTACAATGGTCAGAAATATATATTTAATAATTTATTTTACTTAGTTTTTAAATTCCATATAAGGAACTGCTTATATATTTAGTAATATATTTATTTAATTATTTACATTTATGACTACAGTGGTCGGATATGTACTTAATTATTATTAATTTTTTTTAATTGTTAGTATTTCCAACTACAGTAATCGAAAATATAAATTTAATAATTTATTTAAATAATTATTTAATTTTCATATAAGGAATAGATTATATATTTAGAATTATATTTATTAAATTATTTATATTTCTGAATACGGTAGTTGGATATATATTAAATTAATTATTAATTTTATTTATTTATTACTGTTTTCGACTACTGTAGTCGGAATTTATATTTTCCGAAATTTGCCGCCAAACATTCTGACTATTTTTGTCACAAAAGTATTGAATAAATATTTTGTAAAAAATAAAAATAAAAAAAATAATATTTCCGACCGAAGTAGTCGGAAATTTCCTACTACTTATTTCATTCGGAAATTGTCAGTCGGAAAACAACAAATTTCTGGTAGTGCGTCTGCGCATGCTCGGATGCGTCCGCAAATGGAAAAAGTTTTCTTATCAATTTTTTGGATTAAAATATCACTAATTTTCATGTTTCAAATGAATTTTATCCAACAAGATAATCTCTCGATCGATCGTTTGATAAATTCAAATTCAAATTCAAATTTGAAACTGAAGTCATAGTCGAACCAAGCAGGCAATTACGATAATGGTGCAAGGCTTTTCTTCTTCTTGTCTCACTATACAACTGAAGGAATGCTTCTTAATTTAAGCATAAGAATATTTTTTCTCCCACTAATGGGAGAAACATCTTTCTATAAAGTGAACTCACATTTTTACTTTTTCCTTTATTTTTCATTCATTTTCATCACTTAGAACCAAATAATCCTCCACATGAATGAAAAATAACTATTTCATCAAAAAATATATGGACAAGGGTGTGATCTATAAGCAAAGACTAGTTGCATCTGGATAAGTAGGTTTTTCTTTGAACTTTGCGTAGTGAACTTGCATCAGATGCACTCGATCAATCGGTAGATGTGATATCTTTGAATCGTCAAACTTTTGTGTACACCTAAATAACATAAGTCACACAATCACTCTTTTACCATTTAGAGTTCTCATCATTTTGTTTGTTTCAGTCATGAACACTTTCTGGTTTTATGAGAGCTTAGAGAATAGGCCTTTACTATCATTCTCCTTGAAGCGGCTTCCACTTCACCCTCACATAGGTGATTCCTAAACGTTTAATCCTATAAATCAAACTATTTGATCAAATCTATCAAACTTAGAAACTATTAAAAAGCTTCAAAACATAAGTCTTATCCTTGTTTTCAAAACATTATCTTCATCATGAGAACAGATTGAGTTAATTGACAATGTTGAACCGTCTGTCACAACTCTGTTTAATATTTTTGAACCTAGTTTTTAGAATCTCAAGTCCTCTAGGTAGAGTTACTGCTGTGATGACTTGTCCTAGGCCGTAAACCTATTTTCTTCGATGATCTCTCAACTCTCTCTCTAGATAGACCTTTTGTAAATAAATCCAATACATTATCTTTTGACATCACCTAGTCAATTTTGATAATTTTACTAGAGAGTAGTTCTTTAACGATATTTTATCTCCATCTTATATGATAAGATTTTCCATTAATCATCATGCTCTCTGCCCTACCTATTATTGTTTGACTATCACAATGCATACATACTGATGTCAAAGGTTTGGGCCAATAAGTAAGATCTTTCAAGAAATTCCAGAGCCATTTAGCTTCTTTAACGGCTTTATCTAACGTGATAAATTTAGATTCTATATTAGAGCATGAAATATATGTCTGTTTGAATGATTTTCAAGAGACTGGTCCTCTATAAGAGTCAATACATATCCACTTGTGAATTTTACTCTATTTGATTAGGTGATCTAATTTGTATAAGTATATCCTTCAATTACCACTAGATATTTATTATAATGCAAAGCATAGTCTTGAGTATATTTTAGATACCTCAAAACTCTTTTTATTTCCATCCACTAAGTTTGATTGGAATTACTTGTGTACCGACCTAATTTACTAATAGCGCATTCTATATCTATTTGAATATAATTCATGATATACATCAAACCTTTGAACATTCTTACGTAGTTTAATTGTGAGTCACTCTCACCTTCGTTCTTTTGAAGTGCAAAGCTCATGTCTAATGGAGTCTTAGCAATATTAAAATTCAAATACTTTAACTTGACAATTACCTTTTCAATGTAATGAGACTGTGCCAATGTCAACTTGTGGAGTTCTATGAATTCTTATCCCTAAGTTCACATCAACAACTCTAAGGTCTTTCATATTAAATTTGCTTTCTAGCATTCGTTTCATAATATTTATGTCAGAAATATCTCTACTAATGATCGACATGTCATCCACATACAAACAAACAATGACTTTGTTATTTGGAGTGTCTTTGATACAAACACATTTATCACATTCATTTATCTTTAATTCATTTTCCATCATGATTTGGTTAAACTTTATATGCCACTGTTTGGGTGCTTTCTTAGTCCATAAAGTGACGTAAAAAGTTTGCATATTTTTCTTTCCTTACCAGGAATCACAAAAACCTCAGGTTGTTCCATGTAAATTTATTCCTCTAATTCTCCATTCAAGGAAGTTGTTTTCACATCCATTTGATGTATTTCAAGATCATCTACCACATATAATACAACCAATATTCGAATGGATGTTATCCTTGTTACTGGCGGTATGTGTCAAAATAATCAAGGCATTTTTTTTTTGTCTAAAATCTTTCTCAACAAGTCTTGTCTTGTATTTGTATATAGTACCATCAACTTTTATTTTTCTTTTAAAAATCCATATAGAATCTAAAGGTTTATTCTCTGGAGGAAGATCAATCAACTCCCAAGTATGATTGCTCAAGATTGAATCAATCTCACTATTAACTGCTTCTTCCAAATGGACGAGTCCTCAGATGACATCGCTTTTTTAAATGTTTAAGGCTTATTTTAAAGAAGAAATATTACAAAATCTTATCCGAAGGAAGTTAACGCACTTTGACCTTTAAAACACCTTGGATTCTCTTCATCAAATATATTCTCCTTTGGTTCATCCCTAGAACATTTAGACCCTTTACTAGATAACTCATGTCTAGTTTTATACTAATAAATATGTTCAAAGAACTCAACATTATTGTATTCAATTACCGTATTATCATGGGTATTCGAATGTTCAAATTTATGAATAAAAAATCAGCATGCTTTACTATTTGTAGTATATTTGATGAAAATATAGCACAATCTTTGGCCCTATTTTCACCTTTTTAGGTATATGAACTTGGACTTTGACTATAAACCTCCACAATTTGAAATATTTCAAGTTGAGTTTTCTTCCTTTCTATTTCTCATATAGAATAGCTTGTGTCTTGCTATGGGACACTCTATTGAGTATTTGATTTGCTGTAAGGATAGGTCCCCCCATAAGTTTTATGGTAAACCTGAACTTAGTAGTAAGGCCTTCATTATTTTTCTTCAGTGTTTAGTTTTTTTTCTTTCCACAATCTCATTTGATTGAGGTGCATATGAAGCAGTAGTTTGATGGACAATTTCATATCCCAAACATATCTCTAAAAAAAGATTCATACTCTTCACCTCTATTATTTCTCACCATTTTAATCTTTTTATCCAACTGATTTTCAACTTCAGTTTTATATTATCTAAATGTTTCTATTACTTTATCCTTACTATTAGGTAAATAAACATAACAATATCAAGTGCATTCGTCAATAAAACTTATGAAATACTTTTTCCTACCACGAGATGAGTTAACTTCATATCACAAATGTCTGTGTGAATTAAGTCTAAGGAATTAAAATGCCTTTCAATAAACTTATACAGATGGTTAGAATACTTTGATTCAACACATGTTTGACACTTTGACTTACTGTACTCAAAGTTAGGCAAAATTGTCAAACTAATCGGTTCTTGCAAGGTTTTATAATTGACATGTCCTAAAGTTTCATGCCATAAATTATTTAATTCAAGTAAGTAAGAAGAATCAGAATGTTTATTCATATCAATTGTCATTACATTGATTATAAAAAGGCCCTCAGTAAGGTAACCTTTACCTTTATAGTCTTCATACTTATTATAATTTTTTCAGAAATAAATACATATTCGAATCGATTCTTAGTCAGAAGTGAACTAGAAACTAAGTTCTTTTGCAACTCCAAAATATGAAGGACATTTTTTTTCTGTCGCCACCTTTCCTGATGTTATCTTTAAGAAAATCT
>NC_061122.1:200390093-200467780 GCF_002878395.1 Capsicum annuum | reverse complement strand
TATGAAAGTCTTGTAAAATTATATAACTGAATAGTCAAAACAATGATAAGTGTACTAAAAATCATCACTGAAGGACCATACTAACTATCTGACCATCTGAAAGTCTCTAACATGACGAGTTGTTCGGACAGGTCCCCAACTAAATTTGACTACTAAAATAACATAAAATAAAGTACAAAAAAGCATGATAATTAATATGAGTAGTCCTCAGTTGATGAGGACTCACCAATGTTGCAGTAAAGTGATACAGGGATAGACTATGTCCAATCTAAGAATTAAGCGTCTGAACCTATATTGTGAAATCAATATAATGCAAAAGAGTATACAATCAATACTTTAAATGTACTGGTATGTGAGATAAGGACTAGCTGATATGTACATATGTAATGGTAATGAACATAAATGCATGAACATGTAAATTGATTATAAGACCAAGTAAAGTATGTACTGAAACAATCTATTAAGTGCTTAATTGAATAACTGATAGACTAGACACTTGGTCATACAGACCTAAACTTAAATAACCTGAATACTAAACTGAGACTGTAGGAGCTAACCTTAACCGACATGCCCAAATTTGAGCTAATCGGGGTCCAACATATAACCTTAATTAGAAGGGTGTTGGTACCTTGCTAGGGGAACCAACACTGGCTGATGTGGATCCACTAATCCGAATTCAAGAATTTGCATGGAAGAATCATGGAGTTTTATACTTCTCATGCAACCCTAAAATAAGAAATCAAACATGAGGATTAGCAAAACATTGGGACTCAATGGGTGAAAGGGTCCCATTGATGAATATCCCACATACTTGAGTGTAGAAGCTTGGATGAATCTTTTTTTAAATTGGATTTGCTTAATGAACCCTAATTTCTTCTTGGGAGAAGAGAAAACCACCCCATATTGGTATCTCAGAGTTAAATTATGATAAAAGATAGAATTGAGGGTTTGGGTCTTTTATACCTGTAACGCCCTGAAAATGAGTCCCGATATATCATACGGTGCTCAAGATTACGAGTAGACTTAAGTTAACCTTGTCTTCCTTCTACTAAGTCTGAGTCTCATAACAAGAGAATATAGAGATATAATTAAAGCTAAAATGCAGAATTCTATCAGAGCTTAACTTACATTATTTGAATAATCAGATCTTAAATAATAGACCTAAGAGTCTGAACAATCAATACTAAATAATCTGAATCATATCTAACAGTCTGACAAGCCTCTACTACTAATAACTAGAGAGTAGCTGTGACAAACCCCCAGCAGACTCGATCTGTCTGGAAGAATGCTGAATTATCTAAATTAATAAGCTGAAAAGAAACCAAATGACTAAGTCCCTGAACTATAAGGACTCACCAACTGTCGAGATATAGATAGAGATACTCGAAATCACTCACGCTGCTGGAACTGAGCACCTAAACCTACATTATGAGACACTGTAGCGCATAGACGTATATGTGGATCAGTACTTTGAGAATATAGTAAGTATATGGGGGTTAATACATAAGTAAAGCCATGTCTCAACATCATCCTAACATGTAAAAAAATGCATGTTAAATGTAAATGACTCACGTAATCTGGAATATCTGGAAACTGAGAATCATAATCATGAGTAGTGAATCACACTTTATAAATCTAGTGAGTCAATAACATTTAGTTCTAAAATCTGTATTAATGTTCTGTCTGTAAATCATGTTGTCAAAGTTTAGAAAGGACTAACTTTTATATCTGAAATTTGAAAGCTGAAGTCTGTAGCTAATGTCTTTCTATAAACAAATCTTAGTAAAGTTATGTCATTACACTTAGTTTCTAAAAGCTTTTCTATTAAGATTGTTCTGTCTAAATTTTGTAGTTTGTAGGAAAATACTTTTAAGGAAACTATTCTGAAAGTCTTTACTGTTAGGGAAAATATATTTTCTGAAGGGAGGTTCTTCTAATCGACATAAATCATGTGAGCTATCATAGAGTCCAACATCTTGTTCCCCTATGGGGAAAACCTCACGATGGGAAGAGGTGTCATACTCTTGCTAGGGAGTATAACCTAATCTGAGTGAACACATCTGTAACTGCCATCCATATGGAAATGGAAATAATCTAAATTAACACCTACATTGGCTCATAGTTTTGTGGAAGTAGGATGCACTAAACCCACACTTCCCGCTCGGTGCTAAATACTACTCCCTTTAAATTTGTGTGCTCATTCTGTTGGAAATCCACTTTAAAATATAGTATAATAGTTTATTATGAAAACCAACTATATATTTGCTAAGTTAAACTGTAATCTAAAACTGTAAAATGGATTTCATATCTAAACTAAGATCAAAAGATCAAATCTTTATCAAAAAACTGAAAATAATCTAGTCATAGGGTGCCTATAGCACTATCAAACTAGAAATAGCAATATTCAATTAGGGCTTAGTAACCCATGCATCAAATTCATATTAAAACATCATAATGTTGATGCTTGATAATGTAAATATCAATAATTCAACTCAAAATCTAGCATTTACGGCAATATGTATGAAAATACGAAAATAGACATGCAATTCAACTTCTAAATCACTTGAAACCTCATATGATCTTGCAAATAACAATAAAGGGGTATGAACCCTAATTTAAAACTCATGTATATTCATACAAAATCATGTAATTTAGTAGTTAAAAGCTAGTTTTGGGTACAAGTATGAAAGAGGATCCTTGTTCATAAACCTCACATACCTTAATTGATGAAATTTCTAAGGAAGCTTAAACTTGAATCTCTATTTGAACTCTTGAAGACGAATTCTTGATTATCTTGATTTGGGAGTCCTCAATTTTGAGTTTTCTTGGAGAAACAATGGAGAAAATTAGGTTTCTTGGAGTTCAAGTTTTGAGCTCTAGGGTTTTTCTTTGAGAGAGAATGGATGAAAATAAGCATAACGTGCTTGGAATAAGCTTAATTCCTTGTTTATGATGAATTGGGGGCTTGGGAATTTACCAAATTGTACATTTTAAAATTTTTGTCGGAACTGGGAAAAGAAGAAATTTCTTGATTCGACCACCCACCGTGATGTTCCACTATCGCGATGGCTTACTGGAAAAGGGATAAGTGGGAACTAGAAAATCAACGCGACGTGGAACTATCACGGTGTACTACTGAAATGCCATTTTTGCCATCACCGCGATACGCCACCATCATGGTGAGCCACTGGAAATTGACAATTAGGAAATGGGGCTTCAACGCGATGCGGGCTTATTGCGGAGGTTCACTGGAATTGGATAATTGCCATTTTGGCATCCACCGTGACGCGGTTACTTTCTGAATGCCGCACTACTTTACTAAAACTCCATAACTTCTCAACCGAGTATCGAATTTAGACGAAATTGGTATTCTTGGAAAGCTAATTCAATTTTCTACACATTGGAGGGTCTAGAACTATAAAATTCTATATGTAACAAAAGTTATTCATTTTTTATGCTAACCTTTACCATTTAGTAGCTAAATTAAGCTTACAAAAAGTGTGAGGTATTACAATATCTCCTCTTTGGGAATATTCATCCTCAAATGTGGCTAATTAAACTGAAAATACTAAGGAATATGAGGTTATATGTCGACATGTACAACAAAAATAATTGTATGATTGAATCTAAAACATACTAAGCGACTAACTAATATGTGAGTGCATGAATTTACATGAAAATAGCTATATGGATGAATCTGAGATTAGAAAAGAACTGAATAAAGGAAGACTATTAACTTTGGCTGAATCTGAGTTCATGGAGAAGAGATGAGGATACTTTGTACGCATGCTAGCTTCTGCTTCCCAAGTTGCACCCTCAACGGACTGATTTTGCCATAGAACTTTGACCAAGGGAACTTCTTTGTTCCTTAGTCTACAGATCTGATGATCAAAAATCTCTACTGGAAATTCCTTGTATGAAAGGCTATTCTGAATATTCATACTTTCTAGAGGGACTATTACAGCTGAATCATCCATGCACTGCTTCAACAAAGACACATGGAACACTGGATGAACTGAGGATAAATCTATAGGTAGCTCAAGCTCATACGCCACCTTCCCAACACGATTCAAAATTTGGAAGGGGCCTACATATTCGGTAATAAGCTTCCCCTTCTTGCAAAATCTCTTTACCCCCTTCATGGGTGAAACTTTCAAAAACATAAGGTCATCAACCTCAAACTCAAGATCTCTCTTTCTTACGTCTGCATAAGATTTCTAACTGCTCTGAGCTGCTCTCAATATCTCTCGAATCAACTAAACTTTCTCCATGGATTCGAACACTATGTCTGGCCCAATCAAAGTGGCCTCACCCACTTCGAACCAACTAACTGGTGATCTACATCTCCTCTCATAAAGAGCCTCAAATGGGGCCATCTAAATACTAGCATGGTAACTATTATTATAGACAAACAATGCACATCACGAGATAACTCCTTCTTACCTTTCTCTATATGAGCAATACTACCCATAGACAATCTTCTAAGGGCATCCACCACTATATTAGCCTTGCTCGGGAGATACGACACACTCACATCATAGTCCTTTAACAACTCTAACCACCTCCCCTGCCTAAAATTCAACTCCCTCTGAGTAAACACATACTACAGGCTTTTATGATCAATAAACACACCAACATGAACACTATAAATATAGTGTCTCCAGATTTTTAAAGCAAAGACCATAGAAACTAACTCAAGATTATGGGTTGGGTAATTCTTCTCATGCGGCCTTAACTATGTAGAGGAATAGGCTATAACCTTACCTCTTTTCATCAACACATAACCCAAACCAATTCTAGAGGCATCATAATACACCACAAAACAATTTGTACCATCAGGCAAGGTTAACACAGGGGCTAAAGTAAGTCGAGTCTTCAACTCCTGAAAACTCTTCTCACAGGAATTTGAACATTGGAACTTAACTTTATTTTGGGTCAAACGAGTCATGGGAGATGCAATAGAATAGAAACCTTTAGTAAAATAACGGTAATAGCCCACTAGACCCAAGAAATTTCTAATATCAGATAGAGAGATAGGTCTAGGATAATTTCTTATAGCTTCTATCTTTTGGGGATGAACTCTAATACCTTCGACTGAAATAATATGACCCAGAAAGGCTACATACCTTATCCAAAATTCACACTTATTGAATTTGGCGAATAACTGGTGATCTCTAAGAGTTTGCAAGATAATTCTAAGGTTATCTGCCTGATCATGCTCACTGCGGGAGTAGACAATGATGTCATCTATGAGCACTATGACAAACATATCGAGATATTTCTTAAACACTCGACTCATGAGGTCCATAAAAGCTATTGGGGCATTAGTTAGCCCAAAAGACATAGCTAGAAACTCAAAGTGACCATAGCGGATTTGGAAGGCTATCTTTGGAATATCACATTCCCTCACTTTAAGTTGATGATAGCCGGATCTAAGGTCTATCTTGGAGAAATAACTTGAATCTTGCAATTGATCAAAAAGGTCATCAATTCTTGAAAGAGGATACTTATTTTTCACTGTGATCTTGTTAAGCTGACGATAGTCAATGCACATACGCAAAGAACCATCTTTCTTCCGTACGAATAGAATAGGTGCGCCCCAAGGAGAAATATTGGGCCTTATGAACCTTTGTCTAAAAGATCTTTAAGTTGCTCTTTTAACTCCTTAAGCTTAGCAGGTGTCATATGGTATGGTTGAATAGAAATGGGATGAGTGTCAGAAAGAAGGTCAATCTCAAATTCTATCTCTCTATCGGGAGGTACCCCAGGGAGATCTTTTAGAAAAATATCTAGAAATTCACTGACAATTTTGTCTAACTAAATAATTAGAACCTCAAACTTAGTGTCTTTGACTCTAACTAGGTGATAGATGTAACCCTTGTATATTAGCTTTTTGGCTTTGAGATAGGAGATAAAATGACTCTTCGGAGATACCGAACTCTTGAACCACTCAAAAGTTGGTTCATCAAGAAACTAAAACTTGACCACATGGGTACGATAATCTATAGATGCAAAACAAGAATTAAGCCAATCCATACCCAGAATAAGGTTAAAATCTACCATGTATAACTCTATCAAATCCGCAAATATGACTCTATGAAGAACAGTAATAGGACAATATCTATACACTTATTTAGCAACAACTGACTCTTTAACTAGTGTAGAAACTAGGAAGGGCTCACAAATCTTTTTGGGACTAACTTTGAAATTCACAGCTACAGGTGGGGTCACATAAGAGAGACTTAGCTCGGGGTCAAACAACGCATAGACATCAAAGAAAAAGAAACAAAGCATACGAATAACAACATCGGGAGAGTACTCCTACTCCTATTGGGATGGTAAGGCATAGAATCTGTTCTAGCGCTAATCGCCAGCAGTGCTAGATGAAGCGCCCTGAGAAGGGCGGGATGGGGTACATGAGCTGGTGGATTAGTAGCCTGTGCCTGAGGTCGAGCTTCTCTATTCCACTATCTAGCATGAGTACAATCTCTAAGTCTTTGGGCCTGCTTTCACAACTAACGCAACCCCTCATATCTATAAAGCACTCATTGGGATGATCCCTACCACACTTAGCACAAGGAGGATAATGAGGCCTATTACCAATACTGTTCTAGGACCAAGACATAAAAGACCTTCCCCCTTGCTTCTGCCTTCCTCTAAGCATGGGAGCACTAGCTGATGAAGGCGCTGGCATAAACGGACATTTCCAAAACTGAGGGTGGTTCCCTCTATGAAACCTAGGCTGGCTAAACTCATGTTGGCCAGATCTAGCCCTTTTTTTTACCCCTCACTCTATCTCTCTCTATAATATTATCCACCTTAATATGCTAGGCATGCGTCATCAACCTAGCCAGATCCATATCCTTATGCAACATCACAGTCCTACACTCCTTCGATACCAACCCAGAAACACCAGTCACAAACTTGTTGATACTAGCCCAGGCATAAAAAATCAAATCAGGAGTTGTAAGGTCCCACAAAGTTCCCTTGTAGTTTAAGCCTTAGGGCGTGTTAAGTGAGATGTGATTATGGCCCTAAAAGATTGAGAAGTATCTTTCTAAGTGTGTATCGTCCTAACCATGTAGAATTTTCCTAAATTCGACTTTTTGTCACGTGGGAAATCTGATAGGCTTTCCATCAATATAAGATTTGCCCAAATTAGACACTCGGGTAAGAAGTTATGGCCAATTTAAGCCTTCATCATAAAAACTGAGTCATTTGAGAGCCTAGCGCGTCACGGAGAGAGTGCATTTAGCAATTGTCAATTTCTAGTGGGACACCGTGATAGTGTCACATCACGGAGGAGTCCCAGGTCCCAACCAGTGGGAAAATGCATGGCTCCACGGTACGGAGGCTATCAATTTCCCAATTGTCATTTTCCAGAGAGCCAATGCGATTAGTGGCGCGTCGCGGAGGCCTTCAAAATTGGATTCCAGTTTAATTTTTCTAGTTTTGCACAGACATTTAAAGGGGTATTTTGGACCTTTTTCCAAGCCTACAAAATCGTGGAAACACTAGATTAAACCCATTTGCAAGCATTCTATGAGGGTTTTATCACGTATCCTCTCAACAAAAACCCTAAATACTCAAAACCTCTTCCATAAATCTCAAGAATCCACCATGGATTATCTAAATTGAGTCAAGATTCAAGGTTTCTAAGTGAAGGACCTCAAGAACCCTCATTCTAGAGCAAGAATAGAGTTCCAAAAGTTAGAGTTCATCCAAAGCTTCTAACTCAAGGTATGTGGGGTTTTGAACTTGGGTAACCCTTTCACCCTTGTGCCCAAAATGTTTATTTACATCATGATTTTGCTGAAATTATGGGGGTTTTACATGAGTTTTAATTGGGGTTTTCACCCATATTTATTGAAGGCATTATGTTGATATTTCTCATGAATTGAGAGTTAAATGGCATGATTTCTCATTTTTTCTTGAGTTTTTACAGCTGAATAAACCCCATGACTTTACTCTTTGAGAAGCTTATATTTGAAATATTGAGATATTGAAGCATATGACTACATTGAGATTTTGAGATGAATTGCTGAAATTTCCAGATTGCCACATGATTTATGAATCTATATGCTATATATTATGTTTTTGATAAGCTTTAACTTGAAATTGAACTATGGGTTAGTAATCCCTATTTGAGACTTATGAAATTATGAACTCTCATGCTATAAACACCCATTATTTGAGTATTTTGAGATGGTTAAAAATTGAATTGACCTAATGGTCCGAAAGCTTTGAACCATGAGATTGTTCTAAAAGTGGATTTTTATGAGATGAGCACAGGTAATCTAAAGGGAGTAGTATCTAGCACCGAGAGGGTAAGCTACTATGGTTTCTTACCCCAAAAGCTACATGCCACCGTAGGATGTGAGCCTGAGGCTAATTATATTATGATTAGGAGTGGGCCTGAGGCCGATCTGATTATGTAGGCCCAAGGCTGATTTTTATTTAGTGATCACTAATCCTAGGCTATACTCCTTGGCAAGAGTATGATGCTCCACCCCAACATGGGGTCTCTTCTTAAGGAAGAAAAAATATTGAACTTCATGTAGCTCGCATGGTTTATGTCGGTTACAAGAACCTCCCTTGCCTTTCAAACTTTGAAATTAAATACTTATTTTCCTTTCCTATAAGCTATTTTCCTAAATGGTTGAATTGCAAATATATTCCCTAATCAAGGTATTTATTTGAGATGAGATATTTTCTAAAGTGAATGAAATGCCTTCAAGTATGTTTTCAAGTTTTATGATTTTGAATTCAAAGTATATAAGTTTCTAAATGATTGTGAAATGTTGACCATTGAAGAAATTTTACTCTCTTGAGATATATGCATGACTTGAAAGTGTGGTTTGAAATCCCTTAGCCTTTGGGCATTGAGAGTAAGAGAAGGTTTTCAATTTTGAAGTTAAATAATGATGACTCATGAGATTGTGTTACATGCTTCATTCTACATGACTTATGAGTTTTATATTTTATACTTGTTCAAGCTATGCAAGTCATCTCGTTATGCATACATGATTTGATTGAAGAAAATATCGGTACTACTTTATACATATGCATGCACCCCCGAATACTCAGTACAGTCCAAAGTACTGATCCACATATATGTCTATATGCTACATTGTCTTATAATGCAGGTTTAGGTTCTCAGTCCCAGCCTCACCCGTGATTATCTGAGAACCTTGCCTAGTTTTTCTACAGTGGTGAGTCTTCCTGGTTTGAGGACCAATCTTCAGATGTTTACTGTGTTTGAGAGACTATGTTTTATTTTTAGTCCATTTCGAGTCAGTTGGGGCCTGTGCCAATTTCTCTCTAGATTTTGATTCATAGAGGCTTTGTCATACTAGTCTCATACTTGTGATATGACAAGAGGGATCAGTATTATGGTTTTGTTGATATTTTTTTATGTTGTGGTCATATAACCAATTATACTTTCTTATTTCCTTTCTTCTGATATGGCTATGTGACTGTTTTAGTATATCCTTATCTTGAATTAGGTGTTTTTGGGTAGAAACTGGCTCTAAGGGTTATCTTGGGTCTACTTGTAGCCTTAAGCACCGTGTGACATCCCAGGAGGTGATTTCGGGTCATTACAAACTTGGTGTCAGAGCCTAAGATTTCTAAGAAGTCCTAGGGAGTCTGACAAGCCGTGTTAAGTAGAATCTTGATCATCGGTGTGTAGTGTGCCACACCTATGAGTAAGAGGCTATGAGACATTTTAGGAAAAATTTATTTCTTCTTTCAGATTCTATTATGCCTACAGTTGTCCCTCTTATCTAATGATTCTTGCTCTTCTATTTTAAAAAAATGTCTCCTCAAAGAGCGAATGTCTGCAGAAATAATGCTGAGCAACCCCCACCTACTAATCCCTTGAATGAGATGGTATCCCATGCTGAGTTTAGATCGGCCTTTCAGGCATTATCCCAAGTGGTCACTGCAAATGTTAGGGCCAATAACCAGGACCCAATTACTAATCAGCAGGGTGGTGATGTAGCTGCGTCTAGGATTCATGACTTTATGTAGATGAATCCTCCTGAGTTCTATGGGTCCAAGATAGACGAGGACTCCCTGTTGTACTTGGAGGAGTTTAGGAAAATCACTGATATGATGCAGGTTTTAGAAGAAGAGAGTGTTGTGTTGGCATCCTACATATTGAAAGACATTTCTTAAGATTGGGTTGTATTGTGGAAGAAGGGTAGAGGTAAAAATGTCGCTCCTATGACTTGGCCATTATTCCAAGATGTCTTCTTGGATCAGTTCTTTCTGCTTAAAATGAGGGAGGCTAAGATTGAGGAGTTCATGAACTTAAGGCAAGGCTCCATGACTGTTAAGAAGTATTACTTGAAGTTCAATCTATTGGCCAAGTATGCTCCGAATTTGATTTCTGACACTCAGGATGGTATAATTAAGTTTGTGACTAGTGTTTCTGGGATGGTACTGAAGGAGTGTAGGGATGTGATGTTGCATAAGGATATGGATCTTACTAGGTTGATTACTCATGCCCAACAGATGGAGGCGGATAAGCTTAGAGAGAGAGAGAGATATTAAGGGGTAACAAGAAAACTAGATCTGATCAGCACGATTAAGTAGGCCTAGGTTCCTTAGAGGGAGCCTCCCTTAGTTTCAGAGATGTCCACCCATTCCAAATCCCTTATCAGCTAGTGCTCCTGCACCAAGAGTTAGGCCGAAGCAAGGTAGTAGGCCTATCATTTCTGGGCCGCAGAACAGTGTTGGTAACAGGCCCCATTATCCTTCTTGTGCTAAATATGGTAAGAACCACATTGGGATGTGCTTCGGAGATTTGAGGAGTTGTTTTGGTTATGGAAAGTAGGGCCACAGACTTAGAGATTGCCCCCATACTAGACCGGGGAATAGAGATGCCCGACCTCAGGCACAAGCTGTTAGTGCACCAGCTCCAGTACTTCGTCCCGCCCCTGATCAAGGCGCTTCTTCTGGCGCTACTGGCGGTCAGCACCAGAACAGGTTCTATACTTTACCACCCCATCGGGAGTAGGAGGACTCTTATGATGTTGTTACTGATATGCTTTGTGTCTTTTTTCTTGATGTGTATGTGTACTCGATCCAAGGTCAAGTCTCTCTTATGTGACCGCACTTGTAGCTATGAATTTCAGAATGATTCCCAAAAAGATCTCTGAGCCTTTTCTAGTTTTTACACCAGTCGAAGAGTCTGTTGTTGCTAAATGGGTGTATAGAAATTGCCCTGTTACTATGCTTCATAGAGTCATACTTGTGAATTTGATAGAGTTAGACATGGTAGATTTTGACCTCATTATAGGTATGGATTAGCTTCATTCTTGTTATGCATCTATAGATTGTCGTAACCATGTGGTCAAGTTTTAGTTCCCTGGTAAGCCAGTGTTTGAGTGGTCTGGGAGTTTGGAATCTCCCAAGAGTCATTTTATATCCTATATCAAAGCCAGAAAGCTTATATCCAAGGGTTGCATCTATCACCTAGTTAGAGTCAAGGACACTAAGTTCAAGACTCAAAATATTCCGTCAGTCGATATTGTAAAAGAGTTTCCCAATGTCTTCCCAGAAGATCTCCCAGGGGTGCCTCTCGATAGAGAGATAGATTTCGGGATTGACCTCTTTCCCAACACTCATCTTATTTCTATTCCGCCATATCATATGGCACCTGCAGAACTCAAGGAGTTGAAGGAGAAACTCAAAGATCTCTTGGATAAAGATTTCATTAGGCCCAGTATTTCTCCTTGGGGTGCACCCATCTTGTTCGTATGAAAGAAATATGGATCTTTGAGTATCTGCATTGACTATCTTTAACTCAACAAAGTCACCGTCAAAAATAAGTATCCTCTTCTGAAAATTGATAACCTATTTGATCAGTTTCAAGGTGCAAGTTATTTTTCTAAGATAGACCTTAAATCCGGCTATCATCAGCTTAAAGTGAGGGAATGTGATATTCCAAAGACAGCCTTCCAAACCTGTTATGGTCACTTTGAGTTTCTAGTTATGTATTTCGGGCTAACCAATGCCCCAGTAGCCTTCATGGACCTCATGAATTGAGTATTCAAGCAATACCTTGATACATTCGTCATTGTCTTCATAGATGACATCCTTGGGTACTCCTGTGATGAGAATGACCATGAAGCTCATCTTAGAATTATCTTGCAAGCTCTTAGAGATCACCTATTTTTTGCCAAATTAAGTAAGTGTGAATTTTTGCTAAGGTCTGTAGCCTTCTTGGGTCATGTTATTTCAGCCGAGGATATTAGAGTTGATCCTCAAAAGACAAGTTGTGAGAAACTGACCTAGACCTATCTCTCCATCTGACATTAGGAGTTACTTGGATCTAGCAGGCTATTAAAGTCATTTTGTTAAGGGTTTCTCCTCTATTATGTCTCTTATAACCTGATTGACCCAAAAGAAGGTTAAATTCCAGTGGTCTAATTCCTGTGAGAAGAGTTTTTAGGAGTTGAAGACTAGACTCACTTCAGGCCCTGTGTTGACTTTGCCTGATGGTACTGATGGTTTTGTGGTGTATTGTGATGCCTCTAGAGTTGGTTTGGGTTGTGTGTTGATGCAAAGGGGTAAGGTTATAGCCTTTGACTCTAGCCAGTTGAAGCTGTATGAAAAGAACTACCCGACCTATGATCTTGAGTTAGCTGTTGTGGTTTTTGCTTTGAAAATTTGGAGACACTATCTTTATAGTGTCCATGTTGATGTGCTTACTAATCATAAAAGCCTGCAGTACGTGTTTACCCGGAAGGAATTGAATCTTAGATAGAGAAGGTGGTTAGAGTTGTTGAAAGATCATGATATGAGTGTGTTGTATCACCCGAGCTAGGCCAATGTCATGGCAGATGCCCTTAGCATATTATCCATGGTTAGTGTTGTGCATATTAAGGAAGGTAAGAGAGAGTTAGCTCATGATGTTCATTTTCTAGCTAGGTTGGGTATTAGATTGCTTGATTCAGCAGAGGGGAGTACATTGGTGCAGAGTAGTTCCAAATCTTCTTTAGTTTCGGAAGTGAAGGAGAAGTAGGATAGGGATCCTAGTTTGGTCAAACTGAAAGAGTCAGTTAAGGACCAAAAGATTGAGGTTTTCTCCCAAGGGGGAGATGGTGTGTTGAGATTTCATGGTAGGTTGTGTGTCCCGTTTGTTGATGATTTGAGGAAGAGGATTATGAGTGAAGCACATGGCGCGCGGTATTCTATTCATCCCTTCACTACCAAGATATAACTCGACATGCAGGAAATCTACTGGTGGAACAGCATGAAGAAAGACATCGCCGAGTTTGTAGCAAAGTATGCAACGTATCAACAGGTTAAGGTAGAGCACCAAAGATCGGGTGGTGTGATACCAGAGTTTAGTATACCTACTTGGAAGTGAGAGATGGTAAATATGGACTTCGTGATCGAGTTGCCTCTTTCGCATCATTATCATGATTCTATTTGGGTTGTTATGGATAGGTTGACTAAGTCCACACATTTCTTGCCCCTTCATACATCTTATACGGCTGAGGATTATGCTAGATTGTATGTTCGAGAGTTGGTCAGACTACATGGAGTTCCCTTGTCTATCTTTTCGGATAGGGGTACTCAATTTACTTCTCAGTTTTAGAGGGCATTTCAGCAGGGTCTTGGCACCCAAGTTCTTTCGAGTTTAGCTTTTCACCCATAGACAGATGGTCAGGCTGAGACGACTATTCAGACCCTAGAGAATATGTTGAGCGCGTGCGCTCTTGATTTCAAAGAAAGTTGGGATGAGCATTTGGCATTGATAGAGTTCGCCTATAACAATGGTTTCCATGCTAGCATTGAGACGGAACCATTTGAGGCTTTGTATGGTAGAAGGTATAGATCACCCATAGGTTGGTTTAAAGTGGATGAAGCTATGACGTGTGGGTCTGATGCAGTGTTCGAGGCTATGGAGAAAGTTAATTTGATTAGAGAAAGGTTAAAGACCGCTCAGAGTCATCAAAAGTCTTACGCTGATATGAGGAGGAGAGATCTTGAGTTTAAGGTGGGTGATTTAGTATACTTAAAGTTTTCACCCATGAAAGGGGCGAAGAGGCTTGGTAGGAAAGGGAAGCTTAGTCAACGTTATATTGGCTCGTATCGAGTTTTGATCCATGTTGGTAGAGTGGCCTACGAGGTTGAGTTGCCCCTGGAGTTGTTCGCCATTCATCCTATCTTTCATATCTCCATGCTTAAAAAGCATATTGGTGATTCAGTTGTTGTTGATCCTTCAGAGAGTGTTGATATTCAAGATATCCTTTGCTTTGATGAGATTCCCGTGGAGATATTAGATTTTAAGATCCGTAGACTAAGGAACAAAGAAGTTCTCTTGAAAAAAGTTTTGAGGCAAAATCAATCTGTTGAGGGTGCTACTTGGGAGGCGGAAGCTGACATGCG
Source organism: Capsicum annuum (assembly GCF_002878395.1). Classification (NCBI taxonomy): domain Eukaryota; kingdom Viridiplantae; phylum Streptophyta; class Magnoliopsida; order Solanales; family Solanaceae; genus Capsicum; species Capsicum annuum. The sequence continues at coordinate 200,453,374 of NC_061122.1, read as the reverse complement.
ATCCAAGTACCCGCACCTCTTTTCCACAAGTTCAGACCAATCCAAAGGTACTATTCTTCCTTGATAAAGCTTTTCTAATCCAAGGTTTAGCTATGCATCTATTCTTGTATGAGTTCGTGTATTTTTCGGAGTATTCATGAGTTTAGACAGACCTTGAATCGTTTAGTCCTTATTTTGGATGTGTGTACTCTATTTTCCTTTATTCCTAACCTAACTTGTGACATTCGAGGATGAATGTTCCTAAGGGGGAGATATTATAAGGTCTCACAAAGTTCCCTCGTAGTTTGAGCCTTAAGGCGTGTCGGGTGAGACATGATTTTGGCCCTAAAAGATTGAGAAGTGGCTTCCTAAGTGAGTATCATGATAACCATGTAGAATTTCCCTAATTTTGACTTTTTGTCACGTGGGAAATCTGATAGGCTTTCCATTGATATAAGATTTTCCCAAATCGGACACTCGGGTAAGAAGTTATGGCCAATTTAAGCCTTCATCATAAAAACTGCATCATTTGAGAGCCTAGCGCATCGCGGAGAGGGTGCATTTAGCAATTGTCAATTTCCAGTGGGACTCCACGATAGTGGCACGTCGTGGAGGAGTCCCATGTCCCAACAAGTGGGAAAATGCATGGCTCCACGGTACGGAGGCTATCAATTTCCCAATTGTCATTTTCCAGAGAGCCAACGCAATTAGTGGCGCGTCACAGAGGCCTTCGAAATTGGGTTCCAGTTTTGCATAGACGTTTAAAAGGACATTTTGGACCTTTTTCCAAGACTATAAAATTGTGGAAACACTAGATTAAACCCATTTGCGAGCATTCTATGAGGATTTTATCAAGTATCCTCTCAACAAGAACCCTTAATACTCAAAACCTCTTTCATAAATCTCAAGAATCCACCATGGATTTTCTAAATTGAGTCAAGATTCAAGGTTTCCAAGTCAAGTACCTCAAGAACCCTCATTCTAGAGCAAGAATAGAGTTCTAAAAGTAAGAGTTCATCCAAAGTTTCTAACTAAAGGTATGTAGGGTTTTGAACTTGGGTAACCCTTTCACTCTTGTGCCCAAAATGTTCATTTACATCATGATTTTGCTGAAATTATGGGGTTTTTACATGAGTTTGAATTGGGGTTTTCACCCATATTTATTGAATGCATTATGTTGATATTCTCATGAATTGAAAGTCAAATGGCTTGATTTCTTCATGTTTTCTTGAGTTTTTACAGTTGGAAAAACCCCATGACTTTACTCCTTGAGAAGCTTATATTTGAAATGTTAAGATATTGAAACATATAACTACATTGAGATTTTGAGATGAATTGCTAAAATTTCCAGATTTCCACATGATTTATGAATCTATATGCTATATATTATGATTTTGATAAGGTGTAACTTGAAATTGAACAATGGGTTAGTAAGCCCTATTCGAGACTTATGAAATTATGAACTCTCGTGCTATAAGCACCCATGATTTGAGTATTTTGAAATGGTTGAAAATTGAATTGACCTAATGGTCCGAAAGCTTTGAAATTCACTTTACTATACGAGATTATTAATTTGATTAATGGGTTCGTGGTGAAACATGAGATTATTCTAAACGTAGATTTTTATAAGATGAGCACAGGTAATCTAAAGGAAGTAGTATTTATCACCGAGCGGATAAGCTACTACGATTTCTGAGCCCAAAAACTATGTGCCACCGTAGGATGTGAGCCTGAGGCTAATTATATTATGAATATGAGTGAGTCTGAGGCCAATTTGATTATGTGGGCCCGAGGTCAGTTTTCGTTTAGTGATCACTAGACCTAGGTTATACTCCTTGGCAAGAGTATGACACTCCTCCCCAATGTGGGATCTCTTCCTAAGGAGGACAAAATGTTGGACTCAATGTAGCTCACATGGTTTATGTCGGTTACGAGAACCTCCCTTTCCTTTCGAACTTCGAAATTAAATACTTATTTTCCTTCCCTATAAGCTATTTTCCTAAATGGTTGAATTGCAAAGATATTACCTAATCAAGGTATTGATTTGAGATGAGATATTTTCTATAGTGAATGAAATGCCTTCAAGTATGTTTTCAAGTTTTATTATTTCGAATTCAAGGTATATGAGTTTCTAAATGATTGTGAAGTGTTGAGCATTGAAGAACTTTTACTCTCTTAAGATATATGCATGACTTGAAAGTGTGGTTTGAAATCCCTTAGCCTTTGGGCATTGAGAGTATGAGAAGGTTTCCGATTTTAAAGTTAAATAATGATGACTCACGAGATTGTATTACATGCTTCATTCTACATGAGTTATGAGTTTTATATTTTATACTTGTTCAAGCTATGTGATTCATCTCATTATCCATACATGATTTGATTGAAGAAAATATTGTTACTACTTTATACATATGCATGCACCCCCACATACTCAGTACATTCCAAAGTACTGATCCATATATATGTCTATGTGCTACATTGTCTTATGATGTAGGTTCAGATGCTCAGTCCCAGCCTCACCCATGATTCTCCAAGTACTTTGCCTATGTTTTCTATAGTGGTGAGTCCTCCTGGTTCGAGGACCGATCTTTAAATATTTACTGTGCTTGAGAGACTATATTTTAGTTTCAATCCATTTCGAGTTAGTTGGGGCCTGTCCCAATGGCTCTCTAGATTTTGATTCATAGAGGATTTGTCAGACTAGTATCAGACTTATGATATGTCGAGAGGGATCAGTATTGTGGTTTTGTTGATATTTCTATATGTTGTGTTCTTATGAACCAATTATCCTTTCTTATTTCCTTTCTTGTGATATGGCTATGTGAGTGTTTAAGTCTATCCTTATCTTGAATTGGGTGTTTTTGGGTAGAAATCGGCTCTAAGGGTTAGCTTGGGGCTATTTGTAGCCTTAAGCATCGTGTGACATCCTGGGAGGCGATTTTGGGTCGTTACAGGAGCATACTTGGCCAACTAGTTGAACTTCTAGCAGTACTCCTTAGCAGTCATAGATCTTTGCCTCAAGTTCATAAACTCCTCAATCTTTGCTTCCCTTATCTCAAGTAGAAAGAACTTATCCAAGAATGCATCTTGGAACACCTGCCAAGTCATAAGAGCAGCATTATCACCTCTACCCTTCCTCCATGATACAACCCAGTCATAAGCAATGTGCTTCAGTCTGTAAGACGTCAACTCAATACTTTCTTCCTCAAAAATATGCATCACTTGCGTGATCTTTCTCACCTCCTCAAGGTATAACTATGGGTCCTCATCTACCTTAGACCCATAAAACTTGGGTGGATTCATCCTCATAAAATCATGAATCCTAGCCGCAGCTATATCACCTCCCTGCTGATTAGCAATTGCAACCTAGTTATTGGCCTGAACATTGGTGGTGACTGCTTGGGCTAACACCTGAAAGGCCACCCGAAACTCAGCATGAGACACAGTCTCATTCAAAGGATCAGTAGGTGGGGGTTGCTCATCATCGTTTCTACAGGTATTTGCTCTTCGTAGAGGCATTTTTTGAAATAGGAGAGCATGAATTATTAGATGAGTGGGACAACTGTAAGCAAGATATAATTTGAAAGAAAGAAATAACTTTTTCCTAAAACTTCTTGTAGACTCTTGCTCATAGATGTGGCGCGCTATACACCGATGATAAAGACTCTACTCAACGTGGCTTATCAGACTCCCTAGGACTCTTTAAAACCTAGCTTCGATACCAAGTTTGTAATGACCCGAAGTCGCCTCTTGAGACATCACACGGTGCTTAAGGCTACAAGTAGCCCCAAGCTAACCCTTTGAGCCTATTTCTACTAATAATACTCATTTCAAGATGAAATAATTCAAACACTAGCATAGTCATATCATATGAAAGAAGATACGAAGAAAATACTCGGTCCCAACTACAACAATACTAGAATTCTTAACAAAATCACAATCTGATAACTAGTCTGACAAATGTAGACATGAGGACTCACCACTGTAGAAATGTAGACAGAGGTACTCGAAAGTCACTGGCGAGGCTGGAACTGAGCCCCTAAACCAATATTATAAGACAATGTAGCACATAGACGTACATGTGGATTAGCACTTGGGAATGTACTGAGCATGTTGGGATGTATGCATTTAGATAAAACAATATCAATACTCTTTAATAAAATCATGCATGCAAATAGGAATGACTCACATGGCTTGAATAAGTCTAAAATGTAATGCTCATAAACCATGTAGAATGAAGCATGTAACACAGATGTCATGAGTCATTATACTTTGACTTTAAAACATACTTGAAGGCATTTATTCACTTTAGGAAAATATCATATTTCAAGCATTAGGGAAATCATTCTATCTCACTGGAAAGATACTCTAGTTTAGGTAAATAACTTATATCAAGGGAGGTTCTTTTAACCTACATAAACCATGCGAGCTACATGGAGTCCAACATTTTGCCCTCCTAAGAAAGAGACCGCACATTAGGGAGAAGCGTCATACTCTTGCCAGTGACTATAACCTCAATTTAGTGATCACTTATCTTATCCTCACGCCTAATATCTCAGCCTTAGGTCAAAAATCCCAAACCTACGGTGGCACGTAGTTCTGGGGTAAGAAAGTTTAGTAGCTTACCCAACTCGGTGCTAAATACTACTCCCTTTAGTTTATCTCGCTCATCTTATGGAAATCCACTTTAAAATAATCTCATGGTTCATCAAAAACCCAATAATCAAATCTATAATCTCATGTAGTGAAGTGGATTTCAAAACTCCATGACCATTAGGTCAAAACATTTCTCAATAATCTCAGACTACTCAAATCATGGGTGCTTATAGCATAAGAGTTCATAAAATTGCAAATCTCAAGTAGGGCTCAATAACCCATAATTAAATCACAAGTTAAAACTCATCAAAAGCATAATATATAGCATATAGATTCATAACTCATGTAGAAATCTAGAAATTTCAGCAATTTGTCTTAAAATCTCAACATACTCATAGACTTCAATATCTCAAACATTTCAACTATTAGTTTCTCAAGGATTAAAATCATGGGGTATAGACCCAGCTGCAATTTCTTAAGAAAACATGTGGAAATCATGTCATTAGACTCTTAATTCATGAAAAACATCAAAATATTACAATCAATAATAATGGGTGAAAAACCCTAATTCAAATTCATGTAAAATCTCATAGATTGTAGAAAATCATAGTTTAAATAAGCCTTTGGGCACAAGGATGAAAGGATTACCCTTGTTCAAAACCCCACATACCTTGGATTATGAAATTGGATGAATGAGCTTTCTATTAACTCTTGTTCTTACTCTTGAGAGAGGGTTCTCACAATCTTTGAACTTGAGGAACTCAAATCTCAACTCAATTTGTAGAATCTATGGTAAGTTCTTGGATTTCTTGGAGAAGGGTTTTAGATTTGCTCTTATGGGAGAAACTCTAGACTTTGGATGTTTTGGGATATAATGAGGCTATCAAGTTCGTTTGGAATATACATCTAGCTGATAAAGAGTGGAAAGACCAAAAAGCCCCATGTTAAAATGAGTTAAAAGCATTGAACTGAGGCTACGACGGTCGGAGCGACGGTCCATCGCAAGTCCGACGATCCATTGGGTCGTCCGTCACATGATGAACAGAAAAGGGACAAACTACCTCAATGCGATGGTCGTATCGGTGGTCTATCGGATCGTCCGTCGCATGATGGCCAGGATGAGACCACACTGCTTTAGTGGTGACGATCTCAGCGATAGTCCATCATAGCCTTGACAGTCCTTTATCCTGGCCGTTGCACTTAGGCCAGGAAAAGGAGTTTCTACCTTGGTCACAATGGTCCTTTGGATAATCCGTTACACCTGAGCGGTTTTAACAACTCTCAGTAAAACTGCCATAACTTCTCATCCCGATGCCGGATTTGGACGAAATCGGTATCGTTGGAAAGCTAATTCATTGTCTACATGACAAAAAGTCAAATTCAAGAAAATTATATATGGTTTAAATACCAATCACTTGGGAAGTCTCTTCTCAATCTTTTAGGACCAGAATTACACTTCACTTGACACTCTCTAAGGCCCAAACTATGAGGGAACTTTGTGGGGTCTTACAATATCTCTCCCTTGGAAATATTCATCCTCAAATGTCTCTAGTTAGACTAGGAACACAGGAAAAATAGAGTACACATAGCTGAAGAAATTTGCTAAACGGCTCAAAATCTCTCTAAACTCTTGAATACCTCAAAAATTGCAAGAACGCATGCAAGAATAGATATATAGCTAAACTTTAGATTAGAAGGGCTTAATTAAGGAAGAATAATACCTTCGGATTGATCTGAACTCACGGAAAAGAGTTGCGGGTACTTGGCTCACATGACCGCTTCTGCCTCCCAAGTAGCGCCCTCAACTGACTGGTTCTGCCATAAAACTTTAACTAAGGGAACCTCTTTGTTACTCAGTCTACGGATCTGAAAGTCTAGGATATCAATAGGAATCTCATTGAATGAAAGACTGTTCTGAATATCAGGACTCTCTGAAGGGTCTACCACAACGGAATCACCAATATACTTCTTAAGTATGGAGACATAAAAAATATGATGAATGGATGACAACTCTGCGGGCAACTCAACCTCATAGTCTACTTTCCCAACACGGATCAAAACTCTATACGGGCCAACATAATGGGAACTAAGTTTCCCTTTTTTACCAAACCTCTTCACCCCTTTCATGGGTGAAATATTAAAGTATACCAAATCACCCACTTCAAACTCAAGATCTCTTTTCCTCACATCGGCATATAACTTTTGACGACTCTGAGCTATCTTTAACCTCTAACTAATCAACTTAACTTTCTCCATAGCTTCAAAAACTGTATCAGGCCTAATCACGGAAGCTTTACCCACTTCAAACCAACCTATGGGTGATCTACATCTTCTACCATACAAGGCCTCAAATGGTGACATCCCGATTCTAGCATGGTAACTATTGTTATAGGCAAACTCTATCAATGGTAAATGCTCATCCTAACTACCTTTGAAATCAAGAGCACACGCCCTCAAAATGTCTTCTAAGGTCTAAATGGTCCTCTCATCTTGACCATCTGTCTGTGGATGAAATGGAAGAGAAAGCTTCAACAAAATAGTGGTAGTAGCCCGCTAAACCCAAGAAACTTCTAATATCAGATGGAGAGATAGGTTTAGGCCAATTTTTTTATAGTTTTTGTCTTTTGGGGATCAACTCTAATACCTTCGGCTTAAAAATACGACCCAGAAAGGCTACAGACCTTAGCCAAAATTCACACTTACTGAATATGGCGAATAATTGGTAATCTCTAAGAGTTTGTAAGACAATTATAAGGTGATCTGCATGATCATGCTCACTGTGGGAGTAGACAAGGATGTCATCTATGAACACTATGACAAACATATCAAGATATTCCTTGAACACTCAATTCATGAGGTCCATAAAAGCTGCGGGGGCATTAGTTAGCCCGAAAGACATGACTAGAAACTTAAAGTGACCATAATGGGTTTGGAGGACTATCTTTGGAATATCACATTCCCTCACTTTAAGTTGATGATAGCCGGATCTAAGGTCTATCTTGGAGAAATAACTTGCACCTTACAACTGATCAAACAGGTCATCAAATATCGAAAGAGGATACTTATTTTTTACTGTGACCTTGTTAAGCTAACGATAGTCAATGCATACATGCAAAGAACCATCTTTCTTCCCCATGAATAGAATAGGTGTGCCCAAAGAAAAAATATTGGGCCTTATGAAACCTTTGTCTAAAATATCTTTGAGTTGCTCTTTTAACATCTTAAGCTCAGCATGTGCCATAATGTATGGCAGAATAGAAATGGGACGAGTTTTGGGAAGAAGGTCAATCCTGAATTCTATCTCTCTATCTGGAGGTACCCCTAAGAGATCTTCTAGAAAAATATCTGGAAACTCGTTGACAATTTTAACTGACTAAATAGTTGGAGCCTCGAACTTAGTGTCTTTGACTCTAACTATGTGATAGATGCAACCCTTGGATATTAGCTTTTTGGCTTTGAGATAGGAGATAAAAAGACTCTTGGGAGATACCGAACTCCTGGACCACTCAAAAGTTGGTTCTTCAGAAAACTGAAACTTGACCATATAGGTATGACTGTCTATAGATGCATAACAAGAATAAAGCCAATCCATACCTAGAATAAGGTCAAAATCCACCATGTCTAACTCAATCAAATCTGCAAGTATGACTCTATGAAGAACAGTAATAGGACAATCTCTATACACTTGTTTAGCAACAACTGACTCCCCTACTAGTGTAGAAACTAGGAAGGGCTTAGAAATCTTTTTGGGACTCACTTTGAAATTCACAGCTACAAGTGGGGTCACATAAAAGAGACTTGACCTGGGGTCAAACAACACATAGAAATCAAAGAAAAAGAAATGGAGCATACCGGTAACAACATCAGGAGAGTCCTCCAGCTCCTGATGGGATGGTGAGGCATAGAATCTGTTCTGGTGCTGACCGCCAGCAGTGCTAGATAAAGCGCCCTGAGCAGGGGTGGGATAGGGTACATGAGCTGGTGTACTAGTAGCCTGTGCCTGAAGTCGGGCATCTCTGTTCCCCTGTATAGCATAAGGAAAATCTCTAAGTCAGTGGCCCTGCTTGCCACAACCACAACAGCCCCTCAAATCTACGAAACACCTACCGAGATGATCCTTACCACACTTAGTACAAGGAGGATAATAGGGCCTGTTACCAATACTGTTCTGTGACCTATACATAAAAGACATACCCTTTTGCTCCTGCCTGCATCTAGGTGCAAAAGCACAAGCAGATAAAGGCGTTGGCATAGATAGACGTGTCTGAAACTAAGGGCAGTTCCCTCCATGGACCCTAGGCTTGCTAAACTCATGCTGCTCAGATCTAGCCCTCTTATTACCCCTCACTCTATCTCTCTATCTAATCTTATCCACCTCAATTTGTTAGGCATGCATCATCAACCTAGCCAGATCGATATCCCAATGCAGCATCGCAGTCCTACACTCCTTCAGTACCAACCATAAACACCTATCACAAACTTGTTCATACTAGCCCGGGTGTCAGAAATCAAATCAGGAGCATACTTGGCCAACTAGTTGAACTTCAAGAAGTACTCCTTAACAGTCATGGAGCCCTACCTTAAGTTGATAAACTCCTTAATCTTTTCTTTCCTCATCTCAAGTGGAAAAAAATTGTCCAAGAATGCATCTTGGAACACCTTCCAAGTCATAGGAGCAGCATTATCACCTCTACCCTTCCTCCATGATACAACCAAGTCATAAGCAATGTCCTTCAGTCTGTAAGATGTAAACTCAACACTTTATTCCTCAAAAATATGCATCACTTGCGTGATCTTTCTTACCTCCTCAAGGTACAACTGTGGGTCCTCATCTACCTTAGACCTATAAAACTCTAGCGGATTCATCCGCGTAAAATCACGAATCTCAGCCGCAGCTACATCACCTCCCTGCTGATTAGCAACTGCAGCCTGGTTATTAACCTGAACATTAGCGGTGACTGCTTGGGCTAATGCCTGAAAGGCCGCTCGAAACTTGATATGAGACAGTCTCATTTAAAGATCAACAGGTGGGGGTTGCTCATCATCATTTCTGCAGGCGTTCGCTCGTCGGAGAGGCATTTTCTAAAATAGGAGAGCATGAACTATTAGATAAGAGGGAGGACTATAGGCACAATAGAATCTAATAAAAAAAATAGAAATAACTTTTTCCTAAAATGTCTTATAGCCTCTTGCTCATAGATGTGGCGCGCTACATACCGATGATCAAGACTATGCTCAATGCGGCTTGTCCAACTCCCTAGGACTCCTTAAAACCTAGCTTTGATACCAAGATTGTAATGACCCAAAGTCCCCTCGCGGAACCTCACACGGTGCTTAAGGATACAAGTAGCCCCAAGATATCCCTTTGGGCCTGTTTCTTCTAATAATACTCATTTCAATATGAAATAATTCAAACACTAGCATAGTCATATCATATGAAAAGAGATACGAAGAAAATACTCATTCCAAATGCCCACAATACTGGAATTCTTAACACAATCACAATCTGATAACTAGTCTAACAAAGCCTCTACTAATCCATGAATGAGAGAGCCACTGGTATAGGTCCCCAACTGACTCAAAATAAATTGAAAGTAATAACAGTCTCTCATATGTGGAAATGTATGAAGATAGGTCCTCAAACCATACGGACTCACCACTATAGGAATATAGACAGAGGTACATGAAAGTCACTAGTGAGGCTGAGACTGAGCACCAAAACCTACATTATAAGACAAGGTAGCACAAAGATGTATATGTAGATCAGCACTTGGGAATGTACTGAGTATGTGGGGGTATATGCATTTACATAAACCAATATCAATACTCTTTAATCAAATCATGCATGCAAATAGGAATAACTCACATGGCTTGAATAAGTCTAAAATGTAAAGCTTATAAATCATGTAGAATGAAGCATGTAACAAATATCTCGTGAGTCGTTATACTTTGACTTTAAAACATACTTGAAAGCAATTTTTTCACTTTAGGAAAATATCTCATTTCAAGCATTAGGGAAATCATTCTATCTAATTGGAAAGATATTCTAGTTTAGGGAAATAACTTGTATCAAGGGAGGTTCTCTTAACCGACATAAACCATGCGAGCTACATGGAGTCCAACATTTTGTCCTCCTAAAGAAAAGACCCCACGTTGGGGAAGAGCGTCATACTCTTGCCAGGGAGTATAACCTCAATTCAATGATCACTTATCTCGGCCTCGGGGCCTAATATCTCGGTCTTAGGCCTAAAATCTCAAACCTACGGTGGCACAGAGTTCTAGGGTAAGAAACCATAGTAACTTACCCAACTCGATGCTAAATACTACTCCATTTAGTTTATCTCGCTCATCTCAGGGAAATCCAATTTAAAATAATCTCAAGGTTCATCAAGAACCCAATAATCAAATCTGTAATCTCATGTAGTAAAGTGGATTTCAAAAATCCATGACCATTAGGTCAAAACATTTCTCAATAATCTCAAAATACTCAAAATCATGGGTGCTTATAGCATAAGAGTTCATAAAATTGCAAATCTCAAGTAGGGCTCAATAACCCAAATTAAATCACAAGTTAAAACTCATCAAAAGCATAATAGATATCATATAGATTCATAACTCATGTAGAAATCTAGAAATTTCAGCAATTTGTCTTAAAACCTCAACATACTCATATACTTCAATATCTCAAACATTTCAACTATTAATTTCTCAAGAATTAAAATCATGGGGTATAGACCCAATTGTAATTTCTCAAGAAAACATGTGAAAATCATGTCATTAGACTCTTAATTCATGAAAAATATCAAAAAATTGCAATCAATAATAATGGGTGAAAACTCCTCATTCAAATTCATGTAAAATCTCATAGATTGCAAAAAATCATAGTTTAAATAAGCCTTTGGGCATAAGGATGAAAGGATTACCCTTGTTCAAAATTTCACATATCTTAGATTATGAAATTGGATGAATAAGCTTGCTCTAAACTCTTCTTCTTACACTTGAGAGAGGGTTCTCGCAACCTTTTCACTTGAGGAACTCAAATCTCAACTCAATTTGTAGAATCTATGGTGAGTTCTTGGATTTATTGGAGAAGGGTTTTAGATTTTCTCTTGAGAGAGAAACCCTAGCCTTTGGATATTTTGGGAGATAAGAAGGCTATCAAGTTCATTTGGAATATATATATGGTTGACAAAAGACTAGAAATACCAAAAATCCTCTTGTTAAAATGAGTTAAAAATACTGAATGAGGCTGCGACGGTCAGAGCGATGGCCCGTCGCAAGTCTGATGGTCCATCACGTCGTCCGTCGCACGATGACCAAAAAAGGGACATGCTGCCTTTATGTGATGGTCGGATTGATGGTCCATCATAGGTCCGATGGTTTATCTGATCGTCCATCGCATGATGGCCAGGATGAGACCACACTGCCTTAGTGGCGACGGTCTGTCGTAGCCTTGATGGTCCGTTATCCTGGCCGTCGTACTTGGGCCAAGAAAGGGAGTTTCTGCCTTGGTCATGATGTTCCATCGTAGACTCGACGGTCCATCGGATTGTCTGTCTCACCTGGGCAATTCTGACAACTCTCAGTAAAACGGTCATAACTTCTCACCCCGATGTCGAATTCGGACGAAATTGGTATCGTTAGAATGCTAATTCAATTATTAACATGAAATAAAGTCAAATTTAAGAAAATTCTATATGGTTTAAATACCAATCACTTAGGAAGTATCTTCTCAATCTTTTAGGGCCATAATTACACTTTACTTGACACGCTCTAAGGCCCAAACAACGAGGGAACTTTGTGGGGTCTTACAGGAACATAACTTTCTTTTGGGTCAATCTAGACATAGGAGACACAATAGATTAAAAACCCTTAATGAAACATTTGTAATAGCGAGTTAAACCCTAGAAACTTCTAATGTCTGATGGAGAAATAGGTCTAGGCTAATTTCATACTACTTCTGTCTTTTAGGGATCAACTCTAATAACCTCACTAGAAAAAATATGACCAAGGAAAGCTACTGAACTTAGCCAAAATTCACATTTGCTGAATTTGGTGAACAACTGCTGATCTCTACGAGTTTGCAATAGAATTCTAAGATGGTTTGCATGATCATTCTCACTAGGAGAGTAGACAAGAATATCATCAATAAAGACTATGACAAACATGTCCAAATACTGTTTGAACACTTTGTTCATCAAATCCATAAAAGTTGTTGGGGCATTTGTTAGCTTGAAGGACATGACTAGAAACTCAAAATGACCATAACGGGTTCTGAAAGCTATTTTTGGTAAATCATATTCCCTTACTCTAAGTTGATGATAGCCGAATCTAAGGTTTATCTTTGAGAAATAACTTGTACCTTGAAGATCGTCAAATAAGTCATTAATTCTAGGAAGGGGATATTTGTTTTTGATTATGACTTTATTCAGCTGATGATATTCGATGCACATTCGCAAAGAACCATCTTTCTTTTACATGAATAGGATAGAAACGCCCTATGGAGAGCTACTGGGCCTTATGAAACCTTTAGCTTAAATATCTTTAAGCTGCTCTTTTAACTCTTTAAGCTCAGTTAGAGCCATACGATAAGGAGGAATAGAAATAGGTTGAGTATTTGGAAGAAAATCAATACCAAATTCTATTTCCCTATCGGGAGGTTTCCCTGGCAAATCTTTGAGAAAGACATCAGGAAACTTATTTACTACACTGACTGACTGAACTGTTGGGGTCTCAGACGTAGTGTCTTTGACCTGAACTAGATGATAGATACACCCTTTGGAAATCAACTTTCTGGATTTAAGATAAGATATGAAATAACACTTGGGAGACAGTAAATTTCCTCCCCACTAAAAGACTGGCTCATTTAGAAACTGAAACTTCACCACTCGGGTGCGATAATCTATAGATACATAATAGGAATGGAGCCAATCTATGCCAAGAATAAGGTCAAAGTCAACCATACCTAACTATATTAGGTCCGCTAACATGATTTAATGAAGGACAGTGATAGGACACTTTCTATAGATATGTTTGGCAACAACTAACTCACCCACTAGGGAAGAAACTAAGAAGGGCTCAGGGATCTTTTCAGGACATATTTCAAAATTCACTGCAACTAATGGGGTCACATAAGACAAATTTGACCTGGGGTATAACAATACATAAACATCAAGATGAAAGACACGAAGCATACCAGTAGCAACATCTGGTGAATCCTCCTACTCCTGACGGGATAGTAAAGCATAAAATTAATTCTGGCGTTGACCGCCACTGGTACTGGATGATCCACCCTGAGGAAGAACTGGCCGACCTAGAGGAGCTAGTGCACTAGTAGCCTGATTCTGGGGATGAACATCCTTATTTCCCTGCCTTGCATGTAGACACTCTTTGATTCTATGTCCCAACTTACCATAACCATAACAACCTTTCTAGCCCAACAAGCACTCACCAGGATGATTCTTACCATACTTAGCACATGGAGGATAAGTGGGCTTTCCACTCATACCATTCTGAGAATTAGACATAGAAGACTTACCCCACTACTCCTGCCTAGCTCTGGGAGCGGGAGAACTGGCTGAAGATGGCACTGGCATAGATGAATAATTCTGAAACTGTGAATGATTTCCCCCTCTACGCTTAGTCTGGCCGTACTCAAACTGCACGATTCTAGCTTTCTTATTTCCTCTCTCTGTTTCAACTTTTCTACCTTAATCTGCTGAGCATAAATCATCAATCTAGCAAGATCCATGTCCTCAATAAGCATGGAAGTCCTACACCTCTTGACTACTAAACCAGATACTCTAGTAACAAACTTAATCATACTTTCCCTAGGATCAGCCATCGTTTTAGGGGCATACTTAGACAACTGATTGAACTTAAGGTAGTACTCCTTTACTGTCATCGAGACCTACCTCAGGTTTACAAACTCCTCTATCTTAGCTTCTCTCATTTCGCACGAAATGAACTTATCTAGAAATACATTCTGAAACACTTACCAACTCATAAGAGCTGTATTCTCACCTCTACCATTCTTCTACATAACTACCCAATCATACGCTACATCCTTCAATCTATAGGATACTAAATCTATGCTCTCCTTCTTAAAAACATACATAATCTGGGTGATCTTCTACACCTCATCTAAATAAAGCCACAGGTCCTCACCTGTTTTTGATCCAAAAAACTCTGGCAGATTCATTCTCATGAAATTTCAGATTTTAGCTACTGCTAAATCACTATTCTGCTGAAGTGTGACTGCCACTTGATGCTTTCCCTAAATATTGGTAGTCATATCCTGGGACAACGCCTGTAAACCAGCTCAAAACTGAGCATGGGATACGTTCTCATTCAGAGGATCAGCAAACTGGGGTGACTGGATATCATTTCTGCAAGTATTAGCTCGATGGGGAGGCATATTCAACTATCATATAAGAGAATGAGTTAAAAGTAAATAGAGATACTATAAGCATGATAGATGATGAAAGAAAGAGATGATTTCCTAAGAATATCCCATAGCCTCTTGCTCATAAATATGGCGCGCTTCACACCCATGATCAAAACTCTACATAACGTGGCTTGTCTGACTCCTTAGGACTCTTATAAACCTTAGGCTCTAATAAAAAGTTTGTAACACCCCTAAAATAGATCTCGAGATGTCATATGATGCTTAAGACTACGATTAGCCTTAAGCTAATCCTGTCTGCCTTCTACTAAGTCTGAGTATCATAACTAGGGAATATAAAGATATAATCAAAGATGAAATACAAAATTTAATCTGAGATAAACTAAGATTATATGAATCATCATATCTGAAATAATAGACTTAAGAGTCTGAACAATCAATACTAAATAATCTTAGTCATATCTAGCAGTCTGACAAACCTCTACTACTAATAACTAAAGAGTTACTGGGATAAACCCCCAGCTGACTCGATTTGTCTAGAAGAATGTTGAATCATCTAAACTAATAAGATGAAAAGAAACTAAATGACTAAGTCCCCAAACTATAAGGATGCACCAACTGTCGAGATGTAGATATAGATGCTCAGAATCACTCATGCTGCTGAACTGAGCACCTGAACCTACATTATGAGACAATATAGCACATAGATGTATATATGGATCAGTACTTTGAGAATTTTATGAGTATATAGGGGTGAATGCATAACTAAAGTAATGTCTCAACATCATCATAATATGTAAAAAAAATGCATGCTAAATGTAAATGACTCATGTAAGCTGGAATATCTGGAAGCTAAGAATCGTAATCATGAGTAGTAAATCATATTTTATAAATCTAGTAAGTTAATAACATTTAGTTCTAAAATTTGTACTAATATTCTGTTGTAAATCATGCTGTCAAAGTACAGAAAGGACTCAATTTTAGATCTAAAATTTGAAAGCTGAAGTTTGTATCTAATATCTTTCTGTAAATAATATTTTAGTAAGGTTGTGAGCCAATACACTTAGTTTCTAAAAGCTCTCCTGTTAAGATTATTCTGTTCTAAAATCTGTAGTCTGTAGGGAAATACTTTTAAAGAAACTATTCTAAAAGTCATTACTATTAGGGAAAATACTTTATCAAAAGGGAGGTTCTTCTAACCGACATAAACTATGTGAGCTATCATGGATTCCAACATCTTGTTCCCCTATGGGGAAAACCTCATGATGGGGAGAGGTGTCATACTCTTGCTAGGGAGTGTAACCTAATCTGAGTGATCACATCTGTATTTATCATCCATTTAGAAATGGAAATAATCTAAATTTGTACCTACGTTGGCTCGTAGTTTTGTGGAAGTAGGATGCGCAAAATCCACACTTCCCGCTTGATGATAAATACTACCCCCTTTAAATCTGCGTGCTCATTCTGTTGGAAATCCACTTTAAAATCTAGTATAGTGGTTTATTACCAAAACCAACTATATATTTGCTAAGTTAAATTGTAATCTGAAACTGTAAAGTGGATTTTATAACAAAGCTGAGTTCAAAAGATCAAATCTTTATCAAAAATCTAAAAATAATCTAGTCATAAGGTGCCTATAGCACAATCAAAGTAGTAATAGCAATATTCAATTGGGGCTTAATAACTCATGCATCAAATTCATGTTAAAACATCATAATGTTCATGCTTGATAATTAAATATTAATAATTAACCTCAAAATCATGAATTTACAGCAATATGTATGAAAATACAAAAATAGACATGCAATTCAACTTATAAATCACGTGAAATCTCATGACCTTGCAAATAACAATAAAGGGGTATGAACCCTAATTTAAAACTCATGTATATTCATACAAAATCATGTAAGTTTGTAGTTAAAATCTAGTTTTGGTCATAAGGATGAAAGAAGATCCTTGTTCATAAACCCCATATACCTTAATTGATGAAATTTCGAAGGAAGCTTGAACTTGAATCTCTATTTGAACTCTTGAAGACAATTTCTTGATTATATTGATTTGGGAGTCCTCAATTTTGAGTTTTCTTGGAGAAACAATGAAGGAAATTAGGTTTCTTGGAGTTTAAGTTTTGAGATCTAGGGTTTTCTTTGAGAGAGAATGGATGAAAATATGCATAAAGTTCTTGGAATTAGCTTAATTACTTCTTTATGACAAATTAGGATCTTGGGAAATGACCAAATTGCCTTTTTAAAAAATTTTGTCAGAACAGGGAAAAGAAGAAATTTCCCAATTTGACCACTCACCGCGAGCACCACTATTGCAGTGTCTCACTAGAAAAGGGATGAGTGGGAACTAAAATATCAACGCAATGCGGAGCTATCACAGTGCACTACTGAAATGTCATTTTCGACATCACCGCGATGCACCACCATCGTGGTAAGCCACTGGAAATTGACAATTGGGAAATGGGGCTTCAACATGATATGGCCTTATCGCGGAGGTTCACTGGAATCAAATAATTGCCATTTTCGCATCCACTGCGATGCGGTGACTGTCTAAATGCCACATTACTTTACTAAAACACCATAACTTCTCAATCGAGTATCAAATTTAGGTGAAATCGGTATCGTTGGAAAGCTAATTCAATTTCTACACATTGGAGGGTCTAGAACTAGAAAATTTAATATGTAACAAAAGTTATTCATTTTTGAAGCTAACATTTACCATTCTAGGAGCTAAATTGAGCTTAGGAAAAGTGCGGGGTATTACAATACCCCTTTTGGGAAGCCAAAAGGACATGGGTTAGGCTTTAGAAGGAGTGGGAAAATACATAAAAGTCCCTGGAATAACATGCAAGAAAATAGGCTACCAGTCATTATGACTCACCCTATGACTCGTTGGGACTAACTACGAGTCATAGTCTGAGTCGTAAGCTGGAATCTAGGGCCTGAGGCTCCTTCCTGGTCTGACTATGACTTTTCCCATATGACTCATCATGAGTCACTACGAGTCATAAGATAGAGTCTAGTCTGAATCTTGAGTTTTTGGCCTTTTACTGGTTAGGCTACATGTCCCTCCCTATGACTCATAGTCACTGATTACGAGTTGTGAGATCTAATCATAGCCATTGGGATAAAACTTAGGGCCTTCACTAGAGTGACTATGACTTACTCGTGATGACTCGTCATGAGTGGTTACAACTCGTTTCCTGAGTCATAGTCATGGTTGTGTATCGGGACCTTAGGGGAAACTTTCCACAACTTTTTGCCATGATATCGAATTAAGATAAGGCTTGATGCATCGGAAAGCTAACTTTGTGACCTATATTTTGAGAGGTTTAGAACATAAAAATTTGGGGTATTACAATATCTCTCCCTTGGGATCATTCATCTCCGAATGAACACTGTCTGAGCTGGGATAATCGGAAGACTAAAATCATGCACTGAATATTCATGAGCTGAATCATGATTAAATATCTAAATCCTAAAAACATGATGTATGGACTGAACTGAATTCATGAATGCATACTATGACATAAGGATGGATGGATAGCTGAGATGTAAAACAAGCGGGTTAATTTAAAGATACCGTTTCCTCAAGCTGAGTTTGAATTCGTAGAGAAGAGATAGGGATACTTAGTTTGTATATCAGCTTTTGCTTCCTAAGTATCTCCCTCAACGGATAAATTTCTCCATAGAACCTTAACTAAGGCAATTTCTTTATTCCATAACCTATGAATTTGACGATCAAGGAACTCAACCGGGACTTCTTCATAGGAAAGGTTATCTTTCACGCCCACACTTTCTAAGGAACAAAATAAGATGGATTACCGATGAATTTTTTTATTAGAGAGACATGAAAAATTAGATGTACTGATGCTAACTCTGCAGGCAACTCTAACTCATGGGGCTACTTTTCCGAAATGGCTCAAAATCCTATATGAGCCAAAATAGTCGAGACTAAGATTTACATTCTTATTGAACCTCTTCACCCCTTTCATGAGTGAAAGTTTTCAAACATATGAAGTCACCAATATTAAATCTAATCTCCCTTCTTCTCCTCACATCTGTATAGGATTTCTAACGGCTCTAGGTTGTTTTCAGCCTTTCTCGAATAAACTGAACTTTTTCGATCACCTTATAAAATGAATTTGGCCCTATTAATGCAGCCTCACCTACATCAAACTAACTAATAGAAGATCTATATCTCTTACCATAATGGCCTCAAACGGAGCAATTTGCTAGAATGATAGGTGTTGTTATAGGCAAACTCAACCAATGGTAAGTGATTATCCCAATTACCCTTGAAATCGATAACACAAGTCCTCAACATGTCCTCCAGGGTATGAATATTCCTATCTACCTGAGCATCCTTCTGTGGGTAAAAAGTTGTAATGGGATGAACTTGGGTACCAAGACCCTTCTGAAAAGCCTTCCAAAAATAAGAGGTAAATTGGGTACCTCTATCTAAAATAATGGCTAACAAAACTCTATGAAACTTTAACAATTCCTTGAGATAGAGACTAGCATAATCCTCAACTAAATATGAAGTATGGACTGGCAACAAATAAGCAAACTTGGTTATTCTATCCACAATGATCAAAATAAAATCATGTTGACGACGCGTACAGGGTAACCCCGTAACAAAATCCATATTATCGACTTACCACTTACAAGTGGGGATGCTGAACTCCTAAAGCGTACCACAAGGTCTCTGATGCTCAACTTTAATCTATTGACAATTCAGACACTTAGACACAAATTTTGCAATATCCTTTTTCATACCATTTTACTAATAGACTTCCCGCAAATTTCAGTATATCATAGTGGATCCTAGGTGAATAGAATATCACAAAATATGTGCCTTTTCTAATATTCGATGCCCAAAACATCCATATTTGGAACACATAATCTTCCCTGACAACGAAGCACACCATCTCCTTCTTGGGAGAAAACCTCAACTTTATGATCCCGAACTGCCTCTTTCAACTTAACCAAAATAGGATCTCTGTCTTTCTTTTTCTTTACCTTAAAAACTAAGAAATATTCTGAACTATTCTAAACCTAAATACTACTTTCGGCCGAATCGACCAACCAAACACCCAAACTAGCCAGTTGATGGACCTCGTGAATTAACTCATTCCTATCATCCTCAACATAGGCAAAACATACCATAGATAACTTGTTAAGGACATCGACCACAACATTGGCCTTACCCGAGTGATACAACACACTCATATCAGTCTTTCAACAATTCAAGCCACCTTTTCTAACAATGATTTAAATATTTTATGTGAACACATACCATAAACTCTTATGATTAGTAAACACATCAGCATGAACACCAGAGGTAATGCCTCCAAATCTTTAAGGCAAAGACAACCGCTGCCAACTCGAGGTCATGAGTCGAGTAATTATTTTCATGAGGTTTAAGTTGTCTAGAGGCATAGGATATGACCTTACCTCACTTCATCAATACACAACAAAGACCAACCCTGGAAGTATCAGAATAAACTACAAACCTATCTGAACCCTCAAGTAGAGTTAATATTGTAGCAAAACTGAGTCGAGTGTTTAACTCTTGAAAACTCTTCTCACAAGAATCTAACCACTGAAACTTGACTTTTTTCTGAGTCAGTCTGTACATATGAAAGGCAATAGAAGAAAATACCTCAACAAACTATCTGTAGTAACCGACTAAACCCAGGAAACTCCTAATATTTGATGGAAAGATAGGTCTAGGCCAATTTCTTACTGCTTTACTCATTTGGGGATTAACTCGAATGTCATCACTGGAAATGATGTGACCAAGGAAAGCTACTGATCTCAACCAAAATTCACACTTACTGAACTTGGCGAATAATTGATGATCCTTAAGGGTCTGCAAAACAATCCTCAGGTGGTCTGCATGATCACCTTCACTACGAGAATAGACAAGGATATCATCTTTAAAGACCATGACGAACATGTCTAAGTATTTCTTGACACTCAGTTCATCAAGTCCATAAAATTTGCAGGGGCATTTGTTAGTTCAAAATACATAACTATAAATTCGAAGTAACCATATCGAGTTTTAAAGATTGTCTTCATAAAGTCCCATTCTCTAACTCTAAGATAATGATAATCGGATTTGAGGTCTATCTTAGAGAAATAATTTGCACCCTGAAGTTGGTCAAACAAGTCATTAATCCTGGGGGAAGGATACTTATTCATGATTGTGACTTTGTTCAACTTGCGGTAGTCGATACACATTCTAAGAGAACCGTCTTTCTTGTGCACGAAGAGAACTGGAGCACCCTATGGAGAGAAACTATGTCTAATAAAACCCTTATATAAGAGATCTTTCAATTTTTCTTTCAATTCCTTAAGATCAGCTACATCCATTCTATAAGTTAGAATTGAAATAGATCGGGTATCTAGGAAGAGATCTATTTTGAAGTCAATTTTCCTTTCGAAAGAAACTCCAGGAATATCTTTAGGAAACTCATTTACCACTGCAACTAACTCAAGACTTGGAATTTCAGAATTCGAGACCTTGACTGATACAAGATGGTAAATACAACCCTTGGAAATTATTTTCCTCGCCTTAAGGTAGGAGACAAATTGACCTATAGGTGTTGAGTTACTACCCTCTATTCTATGACTGGCTGATTAGAAAATTAAAACTGGATGGTTCTATTTCTATAATCAACTGAGACATAGCAGGAATGAAGATAATCCATGCCGATAATGAGGAAACTTTTTAGGACACTATGACTGGGCAATTTCTGTATACCCGCCGGGCTATAATAGAACTACCCACTGAAGTAGACATTGAAAAGAGTTCTACTAATATGGCAGGACTGATATCAAAACCTATAGTTACATAAGGATTCATGAAGGAAAGTAAATATCCGGGTCTAATAATTGATAAACATGAAAGTAGAAGACTCGTAGCATACCAGTAACTACATTAGGAGAACATTCCTAATCCTCTCCAGTCTGGAGGGCATAAAGTCAATTCTGGTGTTGTCCACTGGTCACACTAAAAGTGGCACCCTGCAGGGTAGGGCGACCTATTGGTGCTACTGAAGAATTAATCTGGCCCTGCTGACTATCATTCTTGCCCTTTCGCATATCCGTTGGGCAATCCCTTATCTTGTGGACTGTCTGGCCATACACAAAACACTCATCACTACCGTCCATACACTCAGCCTTATGTTTCTTACCACACCTCTTATAGATTGGATTTATGCCACCACTGTTCATACTATCCTGGGACTTGGATCTTAGTGCTCTATCACGAATATCTAACCGAAACTTGGGCACTGGAGCACCAGTAAACGATGGAGATGGGGATGAAGATTTTTAGATAAACTGAGAATGATTTTCAACATCAGGTCTTTGCTAAGAAAAGTTAAAACTACTAGTTCTGTCCCTCTTATTCTTCTTTTCCTTTTTTTTTAGCTTCTCTTCCTCAATCTGTTGAGCATGAACCATCAGCCTAGAGAGATTCATATCCTTCATAAACATAGTTGTTCTACACTTTTTGACTACATCTTTAAAAACTCCAGACACAAACTTACTCATTCAAGACCTGGAATCAGCCACCATAGTTAGAGCATACCTCTCTAACTAAGTAAACTTGAGTGAATACTCCTTCACACTCATATTATCCTACTTCAAATTGATGAACACTTACACCTTGGCCTCTCTCAACTCTAGTGGGAAGAACCTATCTAAGAAAGCAGTACCAAACTCATCCCACTCAACAGGCCCTGTATCGGCACCTCTATCCTCCTTCTATTGCTTAAACTAAGTATGATCTACCCTTTGCAATTAGTAAGCAGCTAAGTCAGCACTCTCGCTAGAAGTGACACCCATGATATCAGTCACTTTCTATGTTTAATCAAGAAACTATTGTGGATCCTCCTCTGACTTAGATCTAGAGAACACTGGAGGATTCATCCGAGTAAAGTCACGGATCCTAGCAGCAATTGTATTCACTATTGGATTGATTGGGGCAACAACCTGTTGGTTATTCTGGGAAGCCATAGACTAGGTTTATGTTTTCCCTAAATTTTCCATGGGAGACATATCCGTTTAGAGGGTCGTCTTGAACAGGTGGAGTGCGAGCTGGTCCCCATTCCTCCTTCTGTTGTTCTTTCTGGGAGGTATTTTCTATAAACGGATGAAGGACGACTTAGAGAGAAAATTCCATAGATCTCATGCTCCATCGCATGACATGAACATTGAAAAAAGAGAAACTTTTCTAAAAATATCTCGTAGCCTCTCGCTCATAAGCGTAGCACGCTTCACATCTATGAACACGACTCTACGTAACATGGCTTTTTGACAACTTAGGACACCTTAGACCATGGGATCTAATACCAAGTTTGTCATGACCCAAGACTAACCCTAGTTGTAACACGGTAATTAAGGCCACAAGTAACCCCAAGCTAACCCATGGTCTGGCATAAGCTATAAATACTAAAAAAAAGATAATAAAATACTATGCAGAAGTCTTATAAAATCAAATAGATGAATAGTCAAAACAATGATAAGTGTACTAAAAATCATCATTAAAGGACCGTACTAACTGTCTGACAATATGAAAGCCTTTAAACATGACGAGTTATAGGGATAGGTCCCCAACTAACTCTAACTGCTGAAACATTATGAAATAAAGTACTGGAAAGCATGATAAGTAATATGACTAGTCCACGACTGATGAGGACTCACCAATGTTATAGTTGAGTGATACAGGTATGGACTTCGTGCGATCTGAGAACTGAGCATCTGAACCTAAATTGCGAAACTACTATAGCGTAAATGAGAGTATGCGGTCATTACTTTGAATGTACTGGTATGGAAAATAAGGACCAGTTGATATATATATATATATGTAATGGTACTGAACATAAATACATGAACATGTAAATCGAATGCAAGACCAAGTAAAGCATGTACTGAAGTAATCTGTAAAACTTATTAACTGAATATTTGTCAGGCTAGACACTTGGTCATGCAAACCTGAACTGATATAACTTGAATACTGAACTGAGACTATGGGAGATAACCATAACCAACATGCCCCAATTTGAGAAAATCAGGGTCCAACCTATAACCCAGTTGGAAGGATGATGGTACTTTGTCAAGGGTACAAACACTAGCTTGCATGGATCCACTAATCCAATGTCTCGAAGGACGAGGGTGTCATGCCTCTAATAATGGGGAAACCTCATAATCTATGGTGGCATTGTAGGTCTAGAACTTAGGGACTATTACTAACGACTCATGCCTACTGATGGGGGAACCTCCATTCCTGCGTTCACTCGGTGTTAAATATTTACTCCCAACTAAATAACACTGGTAATGATAATTGCTTAACATGATTCAATACTGATAATGCTCAACATGACAATGCTATGATTTTTGTGATATAAATATGTTATATTTATATATAACTTGAAATCTTGAAAACTATAGCATGTGATTATTTAGGTGTCGGGTGTTCATAACCCACCAGCATGAAAATAATATATTTAAATATAATGATTTCAACGTAATGACATGATAGAAAATTTTATGACTTAAACTCAAGAATCCAACAATTTCATCAATATAATAAGTTATCATGATTAGGGTACGAAAGAATACTTGAAACTTATGGGAAACACTATTTCATGGTTGAATTCAAAAATTTACATGGAAGAATCATGGAGTTTTATACTTTTCATGGAACCTAAAAAAAGGAATTAAACTTGAGGATTAGAGAAACGTTGGGACTCAATGGGTGAAAGAGGCCCATTGATGAATATCCCACATAACTAAGTATGGAAACTTGGATGAATCTTCTTGGGAATTGGGCTTGCTTGATAAACCCTAATTGCTTCTAGGGAGAAAAAAAACTACCCTTTTTTTGTTTCTCTAAGTTAAATTATGATAAAAGATGGAATTGGGGGGTTTTAGGTCTTTTATACCCCCTTTGGGAAGCCTAAACGATGTGGTTAGGCTTTAGAAGGAGTGGGAAAAAACATAAAAGTATCTAGAAAAATGTGCAAGAAAACATGCTCCCAGTCATTACGACTCACCCTATGACTCATTAGGACTGACTACGAGTCATGGTTTGAGTCGTAAGCTAGAATCTAGGGTTTGAGGCCCCTTTCTGGTCTGACTACAACTTTATCCATATAACTCATCATGACTGACTACGAGTCACAAGATGGAGTCGTAGTCTGAATCTCGAGTCTTGGGCATTTTACTGGTCAAGCTATGAGTCCCTCCCTACAACTTATAGTCACGATTACTAGTTATGAGGTCTAATCGTAGCCACTGGGCTCAAACTTGGGGCCTTCACAGGAGTGACTACCACTCACTCGTGATGACTCGTCATGAGTTGTTACAACTTATTTCCTGAGTTGTAGTCATAGTAGTGTATCAGGTCCTTAGGGGAAACTTTCCACAACTCTTTGCCACGACGTTAGATTACGACGAGGCTTGATGCATCGAAAATCTAACTTCATGGCCTATATTTTGAGAGGTTTAGAACATGAAGACTTGGTGTATTACCCCTCCCCACCCCTTAATTTCTAAAGTGTCCAACTACATCCGTATATTTTTAACAGATTTTTATCTTATTCCTTGTTGGATCAACTCTAACCTTGTTGGGTTCTATATTTGACAAGCAACCAGGTTGTACTTTTTAGGGGAGTAAATTGGGCGACATCAACTACCCTATGACTAGGTACCCTACATCCTAAGGCCATGGTTGTGCTGAAACTGATAGTCATTTGAAGGCTTGAGGACCGATACACTAGCGGAGGAATGGGTATTACCCAAAGATTTCTTTTTAACCCACTACCTGCCACTTTTACCATTATGAGGCTGATTAGCATCCTGATCTGCATACCTAGACTTCTTGTTCTACCGCTCTTCTGCCTTTGTTTGTTTCTTGTTTTCATTTCCCACTTGTTGCATGTAGACTACCAACCTAGAGCTTCCATATCATTGTTCAGCATCGCCCCCTTACACTCTAACACTGGATCACTAGAATGGCCAGAAGTGAACTTTTTCATTTGGGACCTCATATATGAGACCAACTTTAGAGCATAACGAGACAACTGGGTGAACTTCATAGCATATTCCTTGACACTCATCTTTTCCTATTTTAAATTTATGAACTCTTCAGCCTTAGCTTCTCTCAACACTTAGTGAAGAAACGATACAGAAAGGCGTAAGAGAATTCTTCCCAAATAATAAGTTTTGCATCCTCACCCTTGATTGTCTTCCACTTGTCATACCACTAATAGGACACCCCTTTCAACTGATAGACTGCAAACTCCACCCCTTCAATATCACTAAAATACATAACTTTGAATATTTTTTCCATTTCATCCACAAACTCTTCAAGATCGTTCCTAACTTTGGAACCCATGAAAGTTAATGGATTTAGTATCATGAATTGACCGACCTGAGTAACTTTTGACGAACCAACAATAGAACAACATTATCTGATTAGTGGGACTAAGATGATATAATTTAGGAAATTATTTGGATAGTCTATCTAAACTCCTCATTAAAACCTCACCCCGAGGGGACTGTGTACGGGTGGTTTTAGTCCTAGGAACCCATGAAGGACTATTTAAGGCTGGTGGAACCCTAATAAAAGAGGGGTATCAGTAGTGTGAACTCCATTATGGGTCCTCATTCTATAGGTAGGACGAACCTTTTCAGTATTATTCCAGTAAGGATGAAGTTTCCAGCTGAAACCCTCTGACCATTTGATCTTCTTAGAGGCATAATCTAAAATGCGAAAAAGTCGTGAGTTAGAATAATTTATTGAAACAAGACTCTCTAGCAAGAACTAGAACATGAAGAAAGGGAAATATTCCTAAATGTCCGGTAACCTTCCTTTATTAATGTGGCATGCTATACAACCATAAAAGGAATTCTACTTGGCATAGCTTCGTAAACACCTTGGAACCCTGAATCGTGCTCTGATACCAAGTTTTTAATGAGCCAAGCCCTGGCCCTGGCCGAGACGAGCATCCCAAACCCATAAAGGTCGTGAAAGACCTCTTAGCATTATCTCATAGCATATTCACAATCAAAGAAATATATGAAAAGTATAGTTAAACAAAAGGGTTAAATGCAAATAACAGAAATGATCCCAGGCTCTAAACAAAATAAATTAATTCTTTCAACCAATCTAGTCTACGTAAGAAAATATGTATAAGAGGGGGGAAATCCCAATAATACCATAATTGAAAATGTTAAATGTCTAAATAAACCACCTATCGAGAGATGGAGGGCTCACCAACCTGATGACGTATGATAATCCTAGTGCTGCAATAGACCACGAGAATATTCCTCCAAACCTACATCATGAAGCTATGCAGCCACCCGAGGACGGTCAATACATTGAATGTATTGGCATGTAGAACAACCAAAAAAGGGTATGATACATACATAATAGTCATAGGCATACAAATCAAATCACAAGGATATAATTAAAAGCTTCAAATAACAACATTAAAACATAGACTCGAATCTTTTCTCTAGTTCTAAGCTAGATGGTATATTTGAAATCTCTAAAAACCATGGGCTATGTCGGTCAAGATTTAACTCGTTGGCCATGCCCCCAATTTAAGTTTGTCGTAAGAATTAGAGTCTCTTCTCTATAGTATACCAAAGAATGAAGCAAGTATACAATTATTATCCATGTTTCATGACATAATAAATCACATGTCAGCAAAATACGATTTCAGGCATGAGCCTTTTGAACCCATGCCTTCACGGTTAACCATCTAACTCTCTTAAACCCATGTTATAAACTCTTTAAAACATTCGTTATTCTTGACTATGGTTGGTGATGATTTCTTAGAGTATGCCAGAAATCATTCTAGAAATCTAGCATGAACCTATGTTTTGCTGACATTCCAGAAATCTGGCATAAGCCAAACAATAACTATCCTAGATGGAACAGGTCCACATAGCAGAGTATAGTTATAGGCTTAGCTTGATATTCTTTGAGTTGTAATTATTTGTGCTTTCATAGTTTCAGTGTGTTACAACCTGGATTAGGAGTTAGCCATCAAGTTGGGATAACTTGAAGACTTGGGAACATAAGTCAAGGGTGGTTTGTATCATTCTAGGAATTAGAGTTTATATTTCCTTTAGGTTACAGAGTTTGTAATCGATGTTTGAGTGGATCATTGTTTTAGTGAAATTGGGTTAAATCCTACGTAGGTACAGGTCATGATTTTGTTGCATCTATTTTGAACCGAGTATTTTCCACGTGAAAAATTATGTTCTTATTTTACTACTTTCATCATGTTTGTGGAATACGTTAGGTAATCCGTTTCATCTGCAAAAAAAATCATCTATAAATCACTAAAACACTAGAACATGAAGAATATCACATTCAAGGACGGAGGCACCACATCTAATTCAATGAATTTGACTCTTATTATGTCAAATTAAATCTTGGACTCATGTCAAATTAAATCTTGGACCTTAAAAACTAGCTTAAACTAAGAAAGATTACCCAAACCTTATGAGTTTACAAATTTTATCTTGGTCTTTCATGAATTATGAATAGCTAGGATCATAATTACGGAATCTAGAAAAGAACAACATTTTCTACTACCTTCGTGTAGAATTATCTCCTTTTTATATAGGCTTTCTCCTTTGTATCAGTACCACGCATATAGATAAGGGGTATTTATCGGTTGGTTCCTTACAATTTTGAATATTCTTGAACATTCTGTTTCTTAAGATATACTAAAATCAAATTTAATTTAATTTAGTTTGGTCCATTCTCCTATTTTTCGTTTCGATTCGGTTTGTTCGTTGGTTCAGTCATTCGGTTTCTAGGAATTATGAAAACCCCTACATATAAAGTACTTTCTTCGTATCAATTTGATTGTTTTTTATATGTACTTTCTTCGTATCAATTTGATTGCTTTACTTTCTTTTTTTAGTATGTTTAGAAAGAATGTTTTTTTCTTTTTTGGCTAGCTACTCTTTAATTCTATTTTTTGACGTGACATGTTAAAAACCACAAGATGAAAGCGCATTTTGATACATTTTACATATTTTTAGTTTAACACCACACTATTCAAAAGACTTTTTTATTTTCTTGCGTTCAATAATTGAAACGGGGGAGGATGACTTAATGGAGCAGTATGTCTAATTTGGTAGCATACAGGCCATGACTGAAGTTAAAAACCATAAGAATTAAGCTCAAAATAACATGGCATTGACACAAAGAATGGTGACAGGACAATTGCAAGTAGTTACCAAGAATTGTCAAAAACAAGGACGCAAAAAATAACAATTCTGACAAAAATGAAACACAATTGCACACTAGAGCACATTGGTAGCTAGACCAAATGTTTTAGCCAGTGCCTCCAAGCACACCCTTGAGTTTCTTGATTTGAGCTTCATCAAGAAATGTTGTAGCCTCAACCAACTTAGTCGACAAGTCGTTGGCAAACAATGCGAAGTCAGTGATTTGAAGGCCAGGATTGGAGCTACTAAAGAACACATAGGCAACAGAGGTAACACCAGCTGCATTCACATGAAAATGCAACAAACCTTGTGGAAATACCATGATTTCACCTTTCTTGAGTGTCTTCAAGTAAACAGTATTTGCTGAGGAAACGAAAGCAGCTGTGATCAAACCTTACACGACAAGCAGGACTTCAGAAGCACCTGGGTGAGTGTGGAATGGTACCACACCACTAGGGGCTAAGTCGAGACGTGCTGCAGAGAGACCGAGACCATTAAGGCCAGGGAATTGAGCTGCAAAGGCTGGTGACACTGCAACTTTGATGATGTTTGAGGTGTTTCCTGCTGCACTTAGGCCAGAGTACACAAAGTCGTTCACCGTGACTTTTGTAACGGCCTTGCAAGAGTAGCCAGCAGGGGACTCTGCCCCTTTCAAGTCTGCTACACAAAAGTCTTGCACAGCAGCATTGCTGCTCAAGATGAGGATAGCAAAGAAAAAGAGAAGTTCGAACATTTTTATTTTCTAGGAATGAAGTGTATGTGAAAATATGATATACCAAAGTTACTTGGACTAGTGTATATACATAGAGTCAAGTGAGTGACTTTTGGATATTACATTGCAAAATGCCACTCAAATTTTGATAGGGAACGATAGCCACATGTTATGTGATATGGCTTATCATGATTTGAAGAAGTGAATAGACCACAAAACAGACTCCCTTCTAGCCAGGACAAGATTTGTTTGTTGATAAGTAGAGCTACTATATTGGGATATCTTAATTTCCATTTTTGAAAGGAGGAGAATCCTATGAAAGACTAATGTCTCGGGTAGATAAAACACTTATTATTTTGAGCAATGCATGTTAGGATGGAAGTAACTAGGTGTCATGCACAAACTTACAAAGCAAATCCTGAATGACAGTAAAACAGAAATACACCATAGGAGACACAATTTTGAGGGCAAAAAACTAACAGTATAAAAAAAAAGGGGGGGGCAGCAGCCCAGCGCATTAAAGCTCCCGCTTTGCGCAGTGTCGGGGGAAGGGTCCGACCACAATGGCCTATTGTACGCAGTCTTACCTTGCATTTCTGCTAGAGGCTCTTTCCAAGGCATGAACCCATGACCTCCTGGTCACATGGCAACAGCTTTACCAGATACTCCAAGGCTCCCCTTCGGCCAACAACTAACAGTATAGTAAGAAAAACAATATTGTACTACTGCTTTAAACTATAATATGTTTAAGTGTTCTCTTCATACTTGTTCTTGGTTTCAAAAAGATCTCCACATATCTTGATAAGCTAAGATGGCAAAAAATGTTAGCCATTTGAGATGCATGTGCAGTAGTATCCTTGATGACTATTCTTAATACTGCTACTTGTAAACCAATTCGAATTTCCAAGATTCAAATACCATCTTCCTTTATTCTTTATTCAACGATACTGTCATAAATTGTTGTAATTACTATTAGATCGTCAACAACAACTACGCCTCAGTCCAAACAAGCCGGGGTCATCTATTTGAATCTTCACTATCCCATTTAAGCTCAACTCACGTAATTACTGTTAAATTATCAACAACTATGCCTCAGCCAAACAAGTCAAAATCGGCCACATGAATCCTCACTATCCCATTTAAGCTCAACTCATGTAATTATTGTTAGATTATCAACAACAACTACACCTCAATCCCAAACAAGTCAAGATCGGTTATATGAATCCTCACTATCCCATTTCAATTCAACTCATGTAATTACTAGTATTAGATTATCAAAGTAAATAAATGAATAACCATTGCAGAAACCTTGCATGTTTTATAAGACAAAGGATGCATTAAGTGGTCCTAATCCAAATGGCAGGCACATGGTTGGAGAAAGTGAGAAAAGAATGTCTAAAAGAAGACAGAATGACAACTAGGAAAACTCAAGAGGCACCCAAAAAAAAAGTAGAACTTATTATATGTCCTTCAATTTGCTAAAAATGCACGGCATGCAAGCTATTGGAAAAAAAGAATTTGTGGACTAGAACAATTGCCCTTCCACAAAGGCAAGATATGGCCACTAGTGCCTCATCATTGACTCAAATGTTACTGCTCATTATTTCCTAATTTAGAACTGCCATATTCAATTTGCTTTCCGGATTTATCATTGAAGTAGAGTTATTTGTGTCATTACCGTACGGGATACGTGTCAGTTTATGACTGGTGGGTATTTTAATTCGTATATGGTATTCCCTCCATCCAAAATAATTGTTATAATTTCCTTTTTGAGAGTCAAACAATATGAACTTTAACCAAATCGAATATATTGGGACAGTTTTAGTCCTTTTTCGTTACAGAAATTAATGACACTAAAATTGCAGTTTGTTGAAAAGCGCAAGTGTTGCATTTTATTTTGGCATTTCTAAGGGACATTATACTTGCAATAAAACTTTACCCACACCCAATGTATAAGTTTACCATGCTTAAGTGATATAGCAATGTAATAAAGTGACAATATATATTTATTATATAGCTATGGTTAAGTGATACAAATATATATCATGTATATATTGATTTCGTGCAAGTGCTGAATGCTTGAAATTTTTTTAAAATTCTTTCGACCAGGAAGCATGAGGCATTGCTAAAGTTTTATCAAATTAAAAGGGTATTCAACTTCTTAGGCATTAAAACAGAATTATATTCGTAGCTTAGCAATCTTTCCATTGTTGAACTGTAGCTTGTGTTCTTAAATGAGGGGCAGAAATGACTGTCGATGTATATACCTTCAGGGGAGGAAATGCGAATGCGGAAGCAGCAATCGAACCCCAAAATAAAGATGAAAGTTGCAAACAATTAGAAATTACACAAATGAATAGAGGATTGTTAACTTCACAGAATTGAAGGGTGACAATGGTGAAAATTGAAAGGACTCCAAACTTTTCATCTGAACTTTACGAGCTGGAGGGAAAAAAGGACGCAGAGAAAGGCCTTTCCTTATGGGTAACGTAGATCAATCGTCCATGAAGAAACTATTGGAACACAATCGATAAGCAACAACATATAAATCGTAGTTATATACTGAACAATCTACAGAAGAACAATCTGACTAATCATTGATGCCGGGTTTCTATCGTACAGAGTAAGTATTTACTCAGATATGGAGAAGCTTCTAGCAATGTACTGCAAACAACCAGGAGTTTTCACCCCCACGCCATGGAGCATGCATAATTGACCACCAACTTACCATCAAAACCAAAGTTCTGCACCACAAGTGAATCGAGAGAATATATCAATAATAAGATCTGAAAACAAAGTTAACAGGCTAATCAAGTTTAGTAACTAGAACTGCTCAACAAAAGCGGTGAATGGTCAATTTACCAATACAGAGATTCAGACAAACGAGAGAAACATATAGTTTCTACGGACCGTCCATAAAAACATCAAGAGCTCATGTATGATGCTGAGTTGTTAAACTATGTTTTACTTCAAATAACAAAGAGAACACAATACATATAGCATTTTAAGTGCATTAAAAAGGAATGATGTATTGGGTTTCTTTGACTATCTAGAGATTGTGGAGTGTTGGTCCAAGAAGATGCTTTTGGTCCATACTGTAGATTTTATCGAATACTGAAAAATCAAATTATGTGAATTGGATTTTTGAAGCTTCCAAGATGCTCAATAAAGTATTATGTGCCCGTTTGGATGGGCTTATTTTAAGTGCTTTTAAGCCAAAAATAGCTTTTAAGCCAAAAATAGTGTTTGGGTAAATTTTTTAAGTGCTTAAAAGCACTTTATTTTTAGCTAAAAAGGCATAAATAAGCCAAAAGTCAAAAGCTAGAATTTCTAGCTTTTGGCTTTTGGCTTATAAGCCAAAAAGAATAAGCTCATCCAAACGGGCTCTATAACTATTGAACACCAAGAAATTACGTAAGCTGTGAAAAGAAAGGGATCGGTAAGTGTTATGAACAGAGAAAACAATTGTTTTCTTACAAAAACAATAACTTCAAATGAAAGTAAAATACTAAAATGTCTGATCACCAAAGGACATCTATACTGAAATCAGCCTATAAACACCAGAACAAACCTAAGCCTGGTGATTAAAAAAGAGGGAACTCTATACAACTTCCAGTCAAAGAAAAGAACACTATATCCATGGCTTCCAGTTAAGTTGTTGTCAAATGAAGGTAAAATGTCTGATCAGCAAAGGACAAACATCTTGAAATAATTTGTACGCAACATTACACAAGCAAGAAACTTACATTGTATAGATCAATTACCAACTCATCTGGATTTGGTGAGAAGGCGCTGTTGACATACACAAACTACAGAGGAAAGATTACATCAGTAACCACAAGTCACAACTATAATGCACAGTACTTCAAAATTTCAAGTTTTCAACAATTGAGAGCAATTCTTTCTTCTGTACTTCATAATTTCAAGAAAGATAAAGGACGTACCAAGGTCTCCCTATGGAGTTGGCGCCGCAGAAAATCTATTACTTTGATGAATTTGTCAGTACCTGGAATCTATATCGATGTTTATATACAATTTGAAAATTAGATGAAGGCATATCAGCGAAAATAGGAGAGAAAATTGTAAAACCTCTTTTCAAATCTAGGAAGTATAGCTTTTTATCATCTTTGATTGGCTACAATAACATAAATGCTTTATGGGAATTACTCTAAATCTATAGTAGGAGAGTATCTGAAGGCTGGCTCCAGCACAGACAAGTAAAAAACATTGAGAAACTAGATACCCTAAGCCCCCAAGCTTCATTCAAGTGGCAAAGGATGATGGACTTGGGAGTTGGGACTTAGGTCACAGGTTCAAGTCCTTCTCCATGCAAACTAAGCCTGGTATTAAGTGATGACGGGTAGAGGTGCAGGCCCATCATTCGAAAGCTCGACTGGTCCTAAGGGTTGGCACCAGTTTCTCAGTCATAAAAACAAACTATATGACTTATCCTGTCAAACAAATTGGGACAGATGGAAAAGCATACTATTGCATTAGGCATTAGCAGAATATGAAAATAAAGAGAGTGCAGAGTCGGTGCCAATCTAGCTCAAGTCAAATTTCAACTGACACCACATGGAACAATCTCAACTACCCTATTATTCCTCAGGCTCCCCGAAGAAAAGGACTTGACATACCCCTGTAAGAATTATCAGCTGCTTCTTCCAGATAAGCGGCCCTCTTTTGTTTTCTTGTGCTGAATGCAAAGGGAAGCATCCCCTTATCAGTACCATTGTATGTGGTTTTTATTTTTATAACCTTGGTGTCCAGACTAGCTTGCGCACACCCCGACCAGCAGCAGGTACCAGGTAACTCTAGGTAACTCTGTCCACCAAGGCTAGAACAGATGGGAGGAAATCACCTAATGTTTGTCACTGTTGGGAATTGAACCTGAGACCAGCAGATGGGAAGAAATCACCTAATGTTTGTCTCTGTTGGGAATTGAAGCTGAGACCTCATGACGCTTAACCCATCTTCATTGAACCACTTGGTCACACACTCACACCCTTCACAGGCTACTACCAGTATCCAACTAAGAGAACCAACAGATCCTTTATGAAGGCTCCATTTATGCAGAAAACCAACAGCTTCACTTATAAGCAGCTCCATCAGGCTACCACCAGTGCTACTGCTGAGAGAAAACTAACCAGTCCATTTATGCTGGTATTATGCTTGAAGGATTGTTTTACAACCTAACTTCTACATTCACAATATTATACACTAGCTCTCTTATCTTGGTTGGTCCTAACCCTGTCCAACTGCTGCAAAGAGTGCACCTATCCCTAATAAGCAATCTAAACAGCCTACAAACACTCATCTTAAGAGCAAGGATAGAAAGCCTAAGGAATAATCACTAAAGTGTCTGGAAACTTAAAGGATGGAGGCAAAAATTGTACTCACTCTTGGACTCTCCACAGGACCACTAGAATCCTAATTTTCCACCTCTATCCACACTACCTGTAAGGATAGACATACGAATCAGACATTAGTAACTTATGGCACAACCCACCTAAGCATTATCTCCTGAACATAGGAGAACCGATACAAAGGACTTATATAGTCGAATCCAACTAAGTCAAAACTCAAGCACAATCATTAATAGGTTGACACAAATTTTGACTTGCTTTCTCATTCTCTTTTCATTTATCATCTCAGCAAGTGCATCATTGTTCCCAAACAGCTTTCAATTGAATTTTACCATTCGCAGAAGTTATAACTAAAAACCCATGGAGCAAACCGATGTGAATATACTCCTTCATACACAATGCATGACCAACAATGAAATAAACAGGGATACACGAAAACAATTACAAGGAAAAAGGTTTGTCAAACATCCCAATGAAAGGCATTCAATCATACTTTAATTTATCTTCTTTCTTTTTTTCAT
Source organism: Capsicum annuum (assembly GCF_002878395.1). NCBI lineage: Eukaryota > Viridiplantae > Streptophyta > Magnoliopsida > Solanales > Solanaceae > Capsicum > Capsicum annuum. The sequence goes on along the minus strand of NC_061122.1, from coordinate 200,417,522 downwards.
CACATAAGGAGGTGGATGGGTGTCTCTGAAGATTCCATTGGAATACCATCCTTAAGAAAGACTGTCAATACCCAAGTATGAGGGTCAAACCATCAAATTTTCTTTTAATAACCGTGGTGTCCCAGCCATCTCTACCTAGTATCAAGTATGAGGCTAGGACAAATGGGAAGAAATCACCCAGTGTTTTACTAAGCCATCATGGTTCTCAATCAACTTTGTTGAACACTAGGCCACACCCTCGGTGCAGAGGTGAATCTAAATTTTCTAGAAGATGGGTGCACTATTAACGAAAGGAGAGAAAAAATGCATTGAGTGAGAATTGATCCTTCTACCTCGTCAACAAAGTGCACCACTAAATCTTTTTGTAGCATGAGTACCAGAAGATAATATCAAATCAATTTTTGAAAATACTCCCGCCATTCCTAAATAAGTGCATGCTTTTGGTTTGGCACGCCCCTTAATAAACTACTAACTCCTAGAAAATAAAAATGTAATTTTACCAACCTAACTCTAAATAAAGTTTATACTACCTCTTTCCAAGTTGACATTGATAATTAATGGTTTTGGTAATTGAACAAGGGCATATTAGGAAGACTATGATCAAAGTATTCTTGAAGGCTTAATCATACACTTATTTAGGAACAAAGTCAAAAGGCAAAAGGAGCACTTATTCAAGAATGGAGGGTGTTTATACATAAAATATCTAGTTTTGCACAAAGACCAAAGTTCACGTGCACCATAAACTACCTACTATATTCGCCCCTTCTTGAGTGCATCAACACATGAAATTTTCAGCATAAATTCACATACCGATTCCTTAAAGATTTATAAATTAAAGTTGTACAGTAGTACCTACAAGTGTAAAGTTAAAAACTGATAGTCAAAGGAAAAGCAGTAATCGACGGGACAAAGACAGAAAGAGTTAATATATCTGGGTTTTGGATCTTAATTTATCCAATAAAGATGAAAGCGGACGAACCTTAAACTTGGCTTGTTTAAGAATGGGGGCATCGCCAGTCGCTCTTAGATGAACAATCACTAAATAGTCATCAAAATCAACAAAGACAAACAATCAATCGCTACATAATCAATCAATCAATCACTACATGATCATCAAAATCAACAATGAACAACAACAAATCACTATAAAATCATTAAATAAACAAAAAAATCACTACATAGTCATCAAAATAAACAAATAATCACTATATAATAATCAAAAGCAACAATGAACAACAATAAATCACTATAAAATCATTAAAATAAACAAAAATATCACTACATAGCAATCAAAATAAACAAATAATCACTATATAATCATCAAAATCAACAATGAACAACAACAAAATCACTATAAAATCATTAAAACAAACAAAAAAAATCACTACATAGTAATCAAAATCAACAAATAATGACTATATAATAATCAAAATCAACAATGAACAAGGGAGAAAATCAATTAATTGGGAAAGAAGAAACAAAATTTGAAGAAATCGAAGCAATTAATTTCAGTACCTTTACGAGAATCGGAAGTCATAGTACGTTGACGAAATTGAGTATTTCAAGCTTCTCTTCGCTTCACTGCCCAAATTGCAATTTATTTACCCTTCTTAAGTCGTGCGCCCAATTTTATATCAGCATCTAATTTTAAAGATTATGGATTTGAATTATTAAGGGGTTATTATTTAGTTTGCGGATTAAATTATGTGTAAATTTCATAAATCCCAACATTTTAGAAGTAATTATGACTATATAATAATCAAAATCAACAATGAACAAGGGAGAAAATCAATTAATTGGGAAAGAAGAAACAAAATTTGAAGAAATCGAAGCAATTAATTTCAGTACCTTTATGAAAATCGGAAGCCATAGTACGTTGACGAAATTGAGTATTTCAAGCTTCTCTTCATTTCACTGCCCAAATCTAATTTTAAAGATTATGGATTTGAATTATTAAGGGGTTATTATTTAGTTTGCGTATTAAATTATATGTAAATTTCATAAATCCCAACATTTTAGAAGTAATTACATCCCATCCCATTCTATTTTTTTAATTAGTTTAGTCTCCCTCGTTTAATATACATTCTGTAAAAGATATATACATAACAAGTAATGTATATTGTAATCTGTTAGACAGGGAGTAACGGATATTCAGCATTCATTGACGTAAATGGTGCAACTAATTTAATACGTGGATTACTGCATCCCATGAATCATATTTCATGAATGGAATTTCAAATTTTAAAAATCACAAATACCTAAAAACGCAAATCTAAAGCAACATCATAAATCAAAAATCAAATTTCATCTTTGTTTTTTATTGTTTACTGATCAAAGCAAATTATTTTCAATTATTGAAGATGAATATTGTTATTCTTTTAAGGTACTCGGGTAAATGGAGATCTCAAATAGAATATGTGGATTATAAAATTGAAGGGATTGTTGTTGCTGAATCAGTAAATTATATGAGGTTGATTTCATCGATTGCTGATAAAATAAACATTGACGAAACTCGGAAAAATATTGATGTACATTATGTTGTTGACGTGAATGATTCACCTTTTCATATCCGTAACGATAATAATGTACAATTTTATGTCGAGTTGAAAAAATCTCAACCAGCGTTCATGATGTATCCGTTTTGTATTTCAACAACAGAAAAATGTGAAGATGGCATATTGTTCGATAGGGAAACAGGAGATGTGGTTTGCCTGGAAGGTGTTGAATCTGATGCTTTGGCTTTATCTGTTGCTGAGACACAAAATGAGTGTGCTTTGTATGTACCAGAGGTTGAAGATAACTTGATATGCGATAGCAAAAGTATTGATGTAAAGGTGAAACAGATGTACAAGGATAAAAATACGCTTGTTTCAGTGATGTCGAAATATAAAGTGACTAATGGATTCAATGTTAAAGCAAAACGATCAAACAAAAAAAGGTGAAATCGTATCTTTTTTATACTAAGCGGTATGATATATGAAATCATTGAATGTTTTATGTTATTTGTTTTTAATTAAAATGTTATATATAGTTGCATGAACATGTGTATTTTTTTTTTGTGCTAAAACTAAAATCGAAATACAAATTATCATTGTGACCTTTGCAATATTTGTTTGTTAGTATGTTGAAGTTATGTATGTCTATGTGAGGTAATGAATTTCAATTTACAATTTTTTTTGTATTTTATGAAAAGCCATCGAATACATACAACAAAACTGGTTATCATTTTCTTCTTTATTAATATTTCTGAGGTACTTGGTTTAATATACATATAAGTTGCTATGTCTATGATTTTAATTCTTTATATTATCAATTTTGGTAAGAGAAAACTGTTATGTATATTAAAACATATACATAAATAGTTATGTATGTGTAAACATATACATAATTGGTAACATGAGAGTAGATATGTTATTTAATTCATAATCTGCATACTTCATCTTTAAAGTTTATTACATGAATTATTAGATTGTATATAGCTTTCTTTGATGAAATATTATGCATGTCTATGTTGTATTATGATGGATTCGTAACAACTAAATGATTAAAACTTATGAAATGATGCAAAATATAATCATTTGAATAGTGTTTTTTATATTTCAGCTCTGTACTCCTCTATTACAATGAGAAATATACGTGGAAGTTGGAAGCATCTAGTTACAAAAAAAACAGATATTTTTATGATTCGAAAATTTAATCCAGAACATACATGCAATTTGAGGGATAGGGTACTGCAGAATATTTTGGTGACAACTTCTTTTGTATGTGAATTCACAGCTCCCAAACTAGTTAACTATATGAGAAGGCACACACCGGGGGACATCATTAAAGAAATAAAAGTTGTATATAGTGTGGATATAAATTATATGAAAGCATGGCGTGCGAAGGAGCGTGCCATCGCTTTGTTGAGGGGCGGACCTGCGGATGGTTATAGACAGATGCCGAGATACATTTATATGTTAAAAAATGTATATCCTAATTCGCACGTTGCAATGCATAAATCATGGGATAATCGATTTATATATTTGTTTATAGCATTGCATCCCACGATAAGGGGGTTTTGAGTATTGTAGGCCTGTTGTTGTTGTTGATGGTGCACATTTAAGTGGACCATATCAAGGCACTTTTGTCTCAGCAAGTACTCTTGATGATGCAGGTATGTGAAAAATCATAAATACTTGATTTTTGTTAAACATTCATTGTATTTCATATTTACTTTTTTTTTTTAAGTTATTGAAAAAAAATTGTTAACTTTTTTTTTGTATTTAAAAAAAAATAGAAAAAATTGTATTTATTATCACGTACGTATTTATGTATATTTTAATATACATATGTTAACTATGTATATGTTAACATATACATCTATGTATATGTTAACACATAAAAATTTTGTCCAGTAGGCTTTCAAAGAATCTTGTTGTTCTTCTACTAATACAGTTTTTACTTAATTTAGGATGCATATTACCACTTGCGTATAGGGTTGTGGATACTGAGAATGATAATTCATGGACATGATTTTTCAATCAGTTCAAAGCTGCATTCGGTGAACGTGAAAACATGTGTGTTGTATCTGATAGGAACAAAAGTATTATAAAAGCTGTCAATGTCGTATATCCAAATGTCCCATATCTTACGTGTATATGGCATTTTTGAAAAAATGTTTGTAGTTACTTTCGTAAGAGCAAAGAAAGTATCAGTGATTTGTTTTATTCAATGGCTAAAGCTTATAGGAAAGATGATTTTGAATATTTGATGGCAAAGATTGAAAAAGCTGATCCGAGAGTGAAAAAATATTTACAAGAAGTTGGTTATGAAAAGTGGAGTAGATGTCATTCACCGGTAAATAGAGGTCGGATGATGACCTCGAGTATTGCTGAGTGTATTAATGGTTGTTTGGTAGAGGCCCGGCGATTGCCAATATATGGATTCTTAGAAGAAGTTCGAATATTATTTGGTTCTTGGAACTGTAAGAATAGTGAAATAGCTTCTTATACAAGTACCACTTTGGGCGTCGATTTGAAGAAATTCTTACTCTCAACGGTGTGAAAGCTTTGAGAATGACGGTATGTATAAGCATTAACTTTTTTAAATGTTCATTTATATGTAGTATTTGTTTGACTGAAAATAAGTGTATTTAAATTTTTATTTCCAGTAAAAAATAATTGGTTGGAATTTTGTTATTTATTGTTTAGGTGAAGTCTTTTTCAACATATATATATTCAGTTTATGAATCTGGGAGAAGATACATTGTTGATTTAGAAAATGGCTCATGCAACTGTGCAAGATTTCAAATAGATCAAATCTCTTGTGTTCACGCTATAGCTGTATTGAAGTCTAAACATGTAAAAGAATTTGGAGATTACTGTTCAGAATACTACAAGCCAAACACATTGGTCAAGGCATATGAGGTTCCAATGCTAGACAAGAAAGACTGGGATGTTCCCAGCAGTGTAGATGAAGAAGAAGTGTTGCCACCGTTATACAAAAGACTTCCAGGTAGACCGAAGAAGGGGAGAAAGAAGAAATCAAGTGAAACACTTTCTTCAAGCACAAACCATTGTGGACGATGCGGCCATGAAGGGCACAATAGGCGTTCATGTAGTTTTTTTTCAAAGGAGAACTAGTTTATTGTTTTTCTATACTATTGAAGAGTACCAACTTATTTATTTCTGTGTTTTGTTTTCTTTTAAATAAATTATTATTTATTTTGATCTTAATTTTAGTGTTAATTTATTTTTATTATTTGTGATTTTTATGTATACGCTGGTGTATTTTCATAAGTGTTTTGAAATATTCTAGAGTAACATAGTTGTGTATATTATCTAACAATTTTTACCTGTATATCATAAAACGTACATAGCTCCAATGTAAAGCTGTGATGTGTATGTTTAATTTTTTTAAAAACTAAATTTTGAAAATCAACTGTTATGTATTTTCTTTATAATGTTGAATTAACTTATTGTTTTGCTATACTTATGAAGAGAAATGAAATAACGTTGGAAACCAGTAGGTGGTACAGTTATGTATATTATATAACATACATAAATTGTATTTATAGCCTTTAACTCAGATATATATTTTATGTATATTATATATTAATTAATGTAGATCATTTAATCTACATAGCTCTATTATATAACGTTTGAGTTGTAAATGAAAACGTATAGTTATAAACAAAAAATTTAAAAAATAAATGTTATGAGTTTTACATATAGCGTTTAATTAAGTTACTTCTTTAATATATTTTTTGTTTCAATTAAATGTATACTTACGTATATTTTTCAACATTTATTAGCTAGTTATATAATTTAATATGTATATTATAATATATACACAGATTAAAATTAGGAGGTCTTGCGTATATTAAAACTTATACAGACATCACATTTATGTATATTTAACATTATACAGTATTAACTGTGATGTATATTAAAAAAACAAATGTTATGAGTTTTACATATAGCGTTGAATTAACTTACTTCTTTAATATATTTTTTTTCAATTAAATGTATACTAATGTATATTTTTCAACATTTATTAGTTAGTTATATAATGTAATATGTATATTATAATATATACACAGATTAAATTTAGGAGGTTTTGTTTATATTAAAACATATACACACATTACATTTATGTATATTTTACAATATACAGTATTAACTTTTATTGTTTACAATATATATGAAAAACATATACACACATAACATCCACAAATATATGTAAATGTTGTCATATGCAATATTCATCAAAAACTGCATTCGTCATTGCTAAAAAAATACATATGTCAAATAAAAACTTCATCCTATTCATTAAAAAAAAATATTGTACTCTGCCTTACAAAACAACTAAAATAATTAAAACTTGAAAATTCCTAACAAATTTTAGCAGAATAAATTAAAAATCTTAACAGTATTCTTCAGTAAGACTACTCAATGCAAACTATTGCATTATCATCTGGAATTTGAATAATTCTCGACTTTGATCTTGGAGGATCATCATTTTCACTAGCATAATCTTTCTTTGTTTTTTGAATACCATATTTTTGAAGTAGTGTGGCATAACGCATTCTATGGTATTCTGCTTCAAAATCATCAGAAGGCACGTTCATTTCTTCACTTAGGTATTCTGCATAACCGGCAACAAAGACTCCACAATCTCTGTCATACATACAAAAGATAATAGAAGTTATTAAGTAATACTTACTAGCAATGAAAAATACAAATACATTAATACATGTACAGTAATATTGCAAATAAAAAGAATATATAAGTATACTTACACACTGTCGCATTCTTGTTGCATAATATGTTGAACATACTCAACGTCAAAGGGATGTTCATTCAAAATTTGTGCCGTTTGAGTAATCTTATCCCTATATGTTTTAAGATTAGGTCAATCCGTACGAGATGTTTCATCATAAAATTTACTGTCAGAGAGGTAAGTTGGCAGCATCTTAGCCAACTTTTGAATCTCAGTAATTGATTTTGTATTCCTTCGTCTGGACAACGAATCGTAGACGCGTATGCGTCTATCCTTCAGGGCAATAATAGCTAACACCCAGTGAAAATTCTCATTGCATTTGATAGGAACATACACCTCATCAACTTAGTGCCATGGCAAACCAAATGGCATGCAATATCCCTTGATTATATGTGTTATTGCCTCTTCAATTAGAGCAACACGGACAGATTTAGCATAATCTTGTTGTGTAGTTAGGAATGTATTTGTATCGTCTTCATAGTATCTGGAGTATCTCTTGTCAATGTAGTTCTTAAAAAAATAGTTGGTTATTGTGAACCTGTAATCTTGATCATTCCTTAATTTTGATTTCTTCCGTAAATGATAGAAAATGACATCAATATGCTACAAAAGAGGAGAAAGATGAAACGAATTATGTGCTATGTAATAAAAATCACATACTTCTAAGAATAGTGTTTGTAGACATACATCTAGATAATACATACATATATATAAAATATGATGAAACCTGAGTATGCAAGAAAGTTCATAACTACATACATTCAGTGATGTATATTATTAAATATACATACTGATTATGAATTATTAACATACACTTTCATTAGCAATCTAATACATATATTAAGGTAGACATATACATATGTTGTTGTGTTATAATTGAGTTAACATATAGGTTATAATATACATAGATGATGTCCATCTATTTTAGTAGTGATGAATTTGTTAACATATACATAAACATTTTTTGTGTGACCTGAGGATACTAGAACAAACATGACACAAAAATCAATAGTGATGTATATTATAATGTATATGTAGGTGTTGTCAAATGCCTAAACTGATCATATAAAAAATGAACACATATACAGTGCAAAAGCATGATGTACATAAATTAGAAATTGAAGTAGTAGTTTAAGAGAAACATAGTTTATTTAAAACTTATTTAACACATACAAAATCTCCGAAGTAGATTAACACATATATACCATGTATGTATGTATACAACATAACAGAACAAGTAAAAACGAATGATTATCAAATTAAAAAGTTTAAATACCTCAGTGTTTCAATACGTGTTCTTTTGAGACATCAAGTAAAATTAATTTTTTGTCCGTGCATGAGTAACCACAAAATCAATTTCATAAACTCCTAGCGAAGATGATTTTGCTTTGTAGTGATCATCATCATAAGATGATTTTGCTTTGTAGTGATCATCATCATATTTTCTATAAAAGAAATTAAATTTGTTATTATAAAAAAAATATAATACATTCATTGAGTGAAATAATTAATTTTAATATCGATAAAAACTTACTTTTCCTCCACCCACTGTTTGAACTCTTCAATTACACTGCTTGACATAGTATCAGATATTAGGAAACCATCAAAAGCTAATTGTTGTTTCTGCTCTTCGATCTGATCCTCAATTGCTTTAGAGCCAGAAGTATATTCTGTTGTGTATGGAGACTTGAAAACTTTGGATCTCGTCCTGATTCTCTTAACAATCTTAGTAGGAGTTTTCGCAACTTGATGAGTCACGACAACAACATCAGGAAAATCAAGAGAAAACTGACTATCAGAGATGTCGTGTTGGTTCACAATTGATTCTGTCGGTGGAACTACTTCAATAGGAACATCATCAACTGGTGCTGCAATAACTTTCAATATCACATCTAACTCGACTTGAGCCGATTCAGGAAGTGTGATCGAATAATCAACCTAAGATTAAATTTGAAGTATGTATTGTTAGATTTGGTTTAATGCGCACATAGAAGTAGTGCCATATCTGAAAATTAAGACATGCAGGGCGTAAAAACATTTGGTGAAGTTACCCGCATATTAGATGTTCCAACATTATCATTATCAGGTTTCTGATTTTCTATAGCCGCGACTAGACATTTCAATATGGCAGGCCCAAAATCAGCACTAACTCCTTCAACATCCTTGAAAACATAACACTAAACATATACAAAAGTAGTTCATTATTTAGATTTAACTATAAACGAAAAAATATTACATTTCTTACATATTTGACCTATGGATGAAAAAGAATGGCCTTATTTATTTACCATGTGATCATTATGGGCATGCACAATAGTAGATGTTCCGACATTGGTGTTGTCAGAATTGTGATTTACTATGGATTCTTCAAGAGCATCTAGGATGGCAGTAGCATTATCCTCACTGCATCCTTCGGCATCCTACCAATCATAATGTAAAACATATACATAACTAAGTCAGTTCAATGTTTTAATTGTAAACGTTAAATTTTGAGATATTTAACCTGTGATTGTTGTTGTATGGGACTGCGGTTTCAATCAAAGTAGTGACCATCCATTGGATAAGCAGTAGAGTATACGTCTATTGATTTATCTGTCTCATAAAAAATCTACGAATAAAAAATAATTATTGCTTTATATGTTAATTGCTTTCATAATTTGTGTTGTGTTGCATATATATAATATAATACGTATACATTGTAACATAAATATAACTGTCGTTAAACAATATTCAATTTGTACCAAATTCTAAGCTGGATAAAAATCATAAAATTAAAGAAGTAACGAAAAAGTAATATATATAATGAAGTATGTATAATTATCACTTGTGATTAAATACCTTTTTTCCTTTTTCTTTCAAGGTTTTGAAGATTTCAATATCTTCAACATCTTCTTTAGATGATACGTTTCCTGTTTTTTCTTCTCCCTCTTGCTGATGGTGTTGAAATAAGTACAGTATATTCTTTAAAAAAATTTTGATAACATCAACGTGATCTAATAATAATGTATGTTTAAAAAAGTACCCCTTTTTGTATGCCTTCAATATTCTGCATGATATCCATCTCGTCTACTTGAGCTTGTGTTGATTTTTCACCGACTGTTGAACCATCCAAAACATGAACCTTTATAGTTTGTTATAGTAGATATATCAGATACTATGCCATTTCAGTCTAATATACATAGCTATAAAATATACATAGTATAAGTTGGAATTTTTTTGTGGACTTAACATAAAGCTTTTATATGTATTAGTTAAAATACATATCATTATTGTCAGCTATTATGCCAATGCAACTATCAATTCGATGAGAAATATATAATATACATAGCATGTTGTTGGTATATTATATACCACAATGTAACAATTTATGTATGTTATGTTACAAACATTAAATGTATGTAATATACATAGCTATACACTACACATCATACTTATGAGTACAACTTATTATTATATTGTGTATTTAACTTAAAGTAGTTATGTATATTAGTTAATATACATACCATAATTGGCACATACTACGCCATTGCAATTATCAACTCCATGAGAAATAGTTAATATACATGACATATTGTTTGTATATCATATAACACAAAGTAAGCATTTTATGTATGTTATAAAACATTGTACAAATAATAGTTAAATAACACATAATACAATTCTAATTCAGAATATGTATAAACGCACAAAATTGAATCAAAAAGAAATACAAAATCATGAATTGTATAAGTTAAATTATTTTTGGTGCACCTTTTTATTTTTTTGGCTGTGGTGTTTCAACAATTGGATGAGTTCGGCATGTTGTATATCCATTTTTTCATTTGAGTCATAATGTTGTTTGACTATTATATCATGAAGACAATTGATTTTTGTGTCAACCTGCATGTCAAAATGAACTTACATAAGACTAAATGTTGATGAAAGTTGAATTTTGTGTATACCAGCATGTCAAAAGCTGAAGAAAGTTGACTATTAGATATGAATGAACTTACATAAGATTGCAAAAATAACTTTATATCATCCCACTTTTCATCAGAATTGTCTTGACAAACTGACTTGAGTGACGATGATGGAATTGTCTTTTCGGCATGAACATGCTCCAAACCTGAAGAAGCTATTTTTTAGGTTGGCTAAGTTCTTGTTGAAATAAAAGATGGTGTTTTCTGACAAACTTGCTCCTCGGCAGTTGTGGAATCAAAACGGACTGTTTTTTGCTTCTTAGTCGGATGAGATGTTGAAGCATCAGTAATCAAACTTGCCTTCTTGAGAATTTCTGTAGGAGAGACCGTACTAAATTCCTCAAAATCTTATATATCAAGGTCCACTTGTGACTGTACGTCGACAACAGGTCTTTTATCGAAACAATCTGCAGCAATTTCTGGAGAAAATCCACTTTTAGCTTTTTTTAATTGAAATCCCTCAATCATTTGCAAATCAAGACTTTGTACTTCTTCATCAGTTGGTCGTATATTGTTGTATACTAACTGTTAAACAATAAAAAATAGCAACATTAATAGTCTGTTAAAGTAAGCACATTGAAAATTAAAACTAAGATCGAAATAATATACATCATACTTACCTTGCTGAACATACCAGCCATAAATTTCTCGTACTTAACTTTGATTCCAATCACCTGCTAGTTGAAAATTTGGGGAATTACATTTCCAACCCACTCGTCTATCATACTGTCTACCTTAGAACAGCATTCATATATCCAAATATTCAACACGTGAGGCATTCCCCCCATCGAGTATAACTGTTTCGCAATAAAAAAATTATGTCTCCACAATACGATAAGCTTTCAAATAAACTCTTCCCCCATGGAAATTGTTCGTAACTACCATTCTCAACCGTCACAAAATTCGATTTGCTAATTGTAGAATCACGTACTTGTGAATACAGAAAGGTGTGAATGAAGCAAAATTATTGACATATTCAGAGCATCAGAATTATTTTCAAAGTTGCCCAACTTGAATCGCTTTATAAAGAGACTCCTTTTGACAGAACTCTTAGATCCTGCAAAATACTTCGTCATTAATGCGGACTTTAATGTAACAGAAAAGAGGTTCTCCTCGGTTTTCCTGAACATTTAAGACCGAATATAATGACATACTCAATAATAGTAAACTTGAGTGTGGTTCCTTGCACGTAAACGTGTATTTCATTCGGATTGTCTTGTTTTATCTCCAGCATGAGTAAGTATTTGGATAATTGACCCTGCCAATTACAATTCGGAATGTCTAGGAATGAACCAAAAATTGTTTGCCGAAACAGATTTTTACAACTTCTTCACCAAGATAATTTTTTATTTCTTCTCCAAATTTTCGATTGCAATAACTATCGAAATGCAACGAATGCGCAGGGACCTTTCTTATCCTGTATTTCATACCCCATTGAAAAAGAAACAACACATGATATGTGAGCATGTGTTTTTAAATAAAAATAACACTAAACTTATGTATATTACTAATATATGCATAAAATTGACTTGTGAGAAGTATTGATTCTAAAATACAGAAAACAATATATCATCAGTGATGTATATGTCAACATATACATAGCTGATATCCATTATGTATATGCAGTTCACATCACATTAGTTGTCTACCAACATATTGAAGTTTATGTATATATTATTCATAAACACATGGCATGTTCAGTGCATCAAACTAAAATAACAAAACACAAACTATATAAAACACTAAAATAACAAAACATATATATGTCAATATGAGCATGCGTTGTAAAATTAAATACTAAACTTATGTATACTACTATCATATACTTAAAATTGTATTGAGAGAATTATTGGTTCAAAAACACAACAAACAAAATATCAGAAGTGATGTATATGTCAACATATACATACCTAATATCCATTATCTTAAATACCTCTTCAAAAAATATACACATATAAACAGAAAAATATGATGTTTATGCAGTACACAACGCAGTATTAGGTTTGTAAAAACTAACTTATGTATATGTGTTGAGTAATGTATGTGAAACACATACATACGAATTTACATAAACCCAATATTCATTTATGTGTATGTGCTGAGTAATGTATGTGTAACACATACATACGAGTTTATGTAAACCCAATATTTATTTATGTATATTAAAATATATAGATCACTGTATTTCAAATAAAAAGTTCACCACAAATTTATATACCCAACATATACAAAAACAAAAAAAATATATATACCTTAGGAAGACGTGGACGTCCAGAATTATCTTTTTGGATAATCTTGATGATTTTTCAACTATTTTTTTCGACTTCTCAAACAACAGCTTTTCTAATCTCTTTCATCTTGTTGGGGTCGTTACGAAATTTAGATCTGTTTTCAACAAAGTTAGGTTCCTCGTAGTCAAAAACTCTGAGAATGAACCCAACTACCGCATTTGTATCTAACTGAGTTAATCCCAAGCTAAAAGAAGGAGAATCCTCCATTAGCAAAGTACAAATATTTTTATTTATACTTCAAATGGACGATTTTAAAACAAAAAAGGAACAATAATGATATAACAACCAAATTTTGTTAAATTAAAACCCCAAAAAAAATCTTAATAAGAACATGCAACAATTTGTTCTTTCAAAAAATCATAAAATTGAATTAAGGAGAATGCTCCATTAACAAAGTAATAAGTTGTTAATATCGTACTTCAAATGGACGATTTTAAAAATTTTGTTAAAGAAGAAACCCCAAAAAATAATTAATAAGAACATGCAACAATTACTTCATCCAAAAATCCCCAAAAATCGGTTCAGTAAATGATGAAAAAAAAATACTAACCTCAACACTTAAAAATCAGAATAATCAATGAAGATTAAGATAAAATTTAATGTTGTAAGTTGGAGCCAAGTACAGTTGTATTCAAAATAGTAACCGATGCTTGATTTTAGGAGAGTTTTAAGGGTGAAAAAGGTGAAAGAATACATCTTACTTATGTATATTTGCTTTTAGAGAGAGAAACACCAAAAATGGAATTTTTGTAATAAGTTTGAGAAGTTAAGATTTTTTGTAATTAATGGAAGATAACTTGTGTTATTTTATAATTTTTGCTTAAATTATTTAGGATTGTAGTCCAAAGTTATATTCTCTAAATTAATTTATTTTATATTTTTGGGGATGAACAAAATAATCCTAAGCTGGAGACTGTTAACCCGGGCCAATTCGGTATTGGGTCACTCTTAACGGTCCGATTCAATTCGGGCTCAAACAGTGAAATTTGTTGAAATAGATCGAAACCAGCCCACTTAGCATGTATCTGGTTTTGACCGGTCAAAATTTTAAAACATAAATATTAAATTCAAATTTACATATTTTCTTCAATATATACGCACTTATATACATTTTAAATATGTTAAATAATATACATATAACATATATACACTAGATATATACTACTTTAGAAAATATATACACATGTATACATTAAATATATACTAGTTTAGAGTCTAGAGAAAATATATACACATATATACATACAATATAATATATATACTACTTTAAATAATATACATACAACATATATATACTAAATATATACTACTTTAGAAAACATATATGCATGTATACTTTAAATAGATACTAGTTTAAATTCTATAGAAAATATATGCACGTATATACATACAATATAATATATATACTACTTAAAATACTACTTTAAATAATGTACATACAACAAATATACATTAAATGTATACTACTTTAGAAAACATATACACATGTATACTTTAAATATATACTAGTTTAGATTCTATAGAAAATATATGCACATATATACGTATAATATAATATATATACTACTTAAAATACTACTTTAAATAGTATAAATACAACATATATACACTAAATATATACTATTTAGAAAAAATATACACATGTATACTTTAAATATATACTAGTTTAGATTCTATAGAAAATATATGCACATATATACGGACAATATAATATATATACTACTTAAAATACTACTTTAAATAATATACATACAACATATATACACTAAACATATACTACTTTAGAAAAAATATACACATGTATACTTTAAATATATGCTAGTTTAGATTCTATAGAAAATATATGGACATATATACGTACAATATATACATTATATATAATACTATTTTAGAAACACATACACATATATATGTTAAATATATGTTATTTTAGTCTATAAAAAATATATACACATATATGTAGAATATATACTACTTTATATACCACTTGAAATAATATACATACCACATATATACACTATATATATACTATTTTAGAAAATATATAGACATGTATGCGTTAAATATATATTACTTTAGAGTCTATAGAAAATATATTCACATATATGTAGAATGTATACTACTTTAAATACCACTTAAAAGTTGAAAGATATATACATTACATGTTATATTACTTTTAAAAACACATATATACATACAAGATTACAATATATGCTACTTAATATAATAGTACTTGAAGTTTTGAACATATATTCATGATATGTTTTCATTATATTTGGACTTAAAAGATATTTATTTTTTCATTATGTGTATTTATGTTTATTATGTTTATTACTTCGTGTAAAGTTTGATAGTAATATATTAAAGGTATTTAATTTAAACTAGAAATACAAGTTAAATGAAAAAAATTACAAAGTAAGGAGTGAATGAATGTTGTATTTTATTGATTGCAAAATGATCCAAAACTTATAATTTACATGAATGAAAAATCTACAAATTTTTCATCATTTTTTTCAACTCATGCATGTTAATATTAATGGGAATTGCCATAGGAAAGTCAAAATCAATGGGGGCAAAACTATGCATTGGACTTGATTGTGCTGAGTTCTCCCTTGAAGTCATAATTCCCCAGGATTCTGTTCATCTTTCACCTCCACCCCCATTCCTTGATTTCTTCGTTCCTCTCTAATCCAATATTTAAGGCAAACTAGAACATTTATAGCATTGTTTCCCAATGAGTGTCGGTTGTCTCCAAATTATTGTCGTCCGTGACTAAAAGTGCTCTCTGACGCAATAGTTGACATTGAAACATTCAATATATCTCTACCCAATCTTGAAAGCACAAGGTATTGTCTTTAATTATTTTTCCATGAATTCAACTTGTTGATCCTTGCTCTACGATCCTGTATCGACTGTCGAAAATAATACTTAAGCTCTTCCCAAGAACTTGTTATGTATGTTGAAGTCGCAACCCTGTCCCAAATATTTAAATCATAAAAGTAATTAGGAAAACCACAATGTGCCAGCCTTTTAGAAGTGATGGCTCCTCGAAAGCTTGAGGAGCAATAATTGGAGTGATATGTGCTGGTATAGCTACATCAAGTAAATCGGCATAATGGTTATATATTGTTCCCTTGTAACTATTCGCATCACTCATAGTCGTAAACAAAAAAGGTTCTTCTTCAGGCTCTATCTCTAAGGCAGTATAACTAATAGAACTAAATTCGAACATAGTATTATATTTCGTACATGGATTTAGCGGATAAAAATATTTTTTAAATTAAGCAAACATAGCACTAACAACTTTTTTATAACCTTCTCTATCTTATATTCTTTAAGCAAACAAGAAATGTCGGCTAAATAAGCTAAAATACTACAAATAGTAGGATAATAAGCACCAAAAAATTCCATTGTAGATATATAAAAATTTTTCAAAAACTGAACAAGATCATCAATTGTAGCCCAATCAGAATCATGTAGCATACACTCAGGAAAAAAATCAAAATATTGATTAAAACTCATTGTAATAGGAACTTTATAAGAAAGACAAAGTTTTAAATAAGTAGCATTCCATCTAGTATCACATTAATATCGGTCTAAATCTATTTTATTCACATTGAACTTTAAATTCTCTCACTCTTTTTTTTTTATTGATTATTTCCTTGAATAAGGCAACAACAAGCCGGACCTTTTCAATATAAAACTCAAAATATTCAAGACCATCTTTTACAATTAAATTATATATATGACAAGCACACCTAACATGAAATATTTCGGGTAACGGAGGAGAAAGGTCAACTTTTAACTTGTCAATAGTAGTCTTGTTGTTAGATGCATTATCAAAAGCAATACATAAAATTTTTCTTTCAATACCATAATATTCTGCAACTTTAGTAATAGATTCAGAAATAAATTTTTCAGTATGCCTACGATCTTCATCATACAAAAAATTAGAATACATTTTTACATAACAAAATTATTATCTATCCAGTGATAAGTAATTGTTAAATAATCATTTTTATTAACATCACAACCAAGATAGAAGTTAGAGGGATTCTACATTGAATATTTTTTTAATAATATAGATAAATAATAAATATATTGTACATGGAGTCTAAAAATAACGGTCCGACAAGTACTTCTAGGAATACCATTAAACATAGAATTATAAATTACTTGAATATAATGATAAAAGCATCCGAAGAAGTAAAAGTGAAAGGTAAACAACCCACAGCTATCATTTTTTCAATTTCTTCCCGGTCCTTTATTTTATTATAATTCTAAATTAATTTAACAATTTTTGGGTTCAATCTAGTTTGTGCTAGCCCACCAACAACCTCACCACCTTGTGCAATAATTAAATCTTGATAAAAGTCAAATGGTTGCCTTAGCTTTTAATGACATCTTTGGAGGCTAACATCTAAAGGCTCAAGACTTGGTCACCTCGAGGGCATAAGGATATGCAAAAGAAGACCCATTTTGAGCATGACTTAAATCAATCCCGTGTGTGGAAGGTTTCTTGGATACTTACATTGATGTTAACCCGAGAACCACAAGCCTTGAAGTATGAACTATACTCGATTTTGAGAGCATTGAAGAGGCGTCATTCATTTAAGTTATAAGACACCTTGGCTGCTTCTTCATTAAGGGTATTTTGGATATTGTACATGGTTTATTTACACACCATAGTCGCCCCTCTTATTAAGGGCAAGGTGGTCTTTTTGTCTTCTTTTGTAATATACTATAAGTAGGACATCTTAGTTCTTCTCTCTTTAGTTTATGAAGTATGAATGTATGAAACATTGAAAATCCTCTCTCTTGAGATTAGAACACCTTAGTGTAGTCTTAATTAGGGCTTGGAATAACCATTATAGTTTAGGGCTTGGAAAAGCTAATATTGACCTTTGGTTGAAAACGGTGGATCTTGAGGTGAGTTGATTTCCTTGGCGGTCACTGTAAGAGTGTGGTGTCGATTATTACATAGGGGTTAGTGTTGAAATATACTTGGTTCTTAATCTTGTAATATTATATGTCTCACTAACTATCCTTTTCTTTCTTGTATTCGTGTATGTGTTTGTGTTCTAGTAATCCAAACCGTGAGTTGTTGTTATTGTTCATCTTATTGTTGTTCATATTGTTCATCATCTCGTGGTTGTTAACATAGTTTGAGTTTATTGTTTTGGTATGTTAAACACCCTTGTTCATCTCATTTTATTGGTTGTTTGTTGAATCCGAGAGTTGGTCTCTAATAGGTCCTCGAATATTGTGATTTGTGGACTATTTGGAGTGTGATTTTATGTATCCCCTGTCTTTCTTGTATCATTTGGTATCAGAGCATGGCTTGATTTTATTCCCACAAGATTAATCTTGGGCTAGCTTTCTTGAAAATACAAAAAAAGAAAAACAGATTTGGTGTTCTTGTTATTCTTGGCCGAGAAAGTTGTTCTTATTTGTCTGGGCCAAGACTTGTTTGTAAGTCTAGATCTAAGTGTATTTTGTTTGTCTTGTTGTTTCAAGTGTTAGTTTTATTCTTCACTAACACTTTGAGTCTAGATCTAGATTTGAGCTTGAAAAGTTGAAGTTGTTGTTGTGAACAAAAAAGGTGGCCGTGAGTTAATATTGTTGTCTTGGCCTTGTGGTGACATTCTTGTGGACTTGGGTTGAACATTTTTGTTGATGTTGTTATTTTTCTGGTTGTTGTGCTCTTGATGTTCTTTACATCCTTCATACCTTGTTAATCATAAAGTGAAAGTTTGATCCAAAAGAGTAAAGGAAAAAGGTGTGAGAACTTGTTAAGTCTTGAAAGACCTTTCACCCACCAAGGACTTATCAATCACATCT
This sequence comes from Capsicum annuum, assembly GCF_002878395.1. Lineage (NCBI taxonomy): Eukaryota > Viridiplantae > Streptophyta > Magnoliopsida > Solanales > Solanaceae > Capsicum > Capsicum annuum. The sequence continues at coordinate 200,398,168 of NC_061122.1, read as the reverse complement.
CAACCACTTTCCATGAGAAAAGGGTCCATATTTTAAGAAAAAGTACTACAAAAGTCAAGTCTTGAAATTTGAAACTTGAAAAAAGGCTCCAAGACTTATTTTTCTCTCCTCAAAACAAATTCCACCAATCCAAATGAAAAATGGGTCAAGACTTGGATTTTGAAAATTTTTTTGTAGAAACCGCAATCAATACATGTCTGCCACATCATTATTTTACTGTTCACGCAACTTAATTAAGCTCAAATTTTGGATTCTTAGTTTCATTTTATTGTTTCATTAGTTTCATTTCTTGATTCTAGAATTAATTAACAACTAGTAATCACCTACTTAGTTGTAGATTAATCATTGAATCCATTTCTTTCGTGTCTTTATTATTTGTGTGCTTTTCTCATTTTTAACTCGTAGTAACTTCTTTGTTTCAAGTTCGTAAGTAAATTTTATTTTTGTGTCTTGAGTCGATCAAACATGAATTTATCCTGGCCGCCAAGTATAATTAACATCCTATTGACTACTGAAGTATAAGCATCTTTTAATCTTCACCGCTCTAATTGTGAGAATCACAAAGGTGAGTGTATACGAGTTTTGGTGAGAATATTTTACTACTAATCCTATTTGTTCATTGTGTAGGTACAAAGGTGATATAAGGGGAACATGTCTTTGATGTCCAGGGATTATTGTGACTATAACATAGGAGACTATGATTGTAGTAAGGGGATTTATAGCTACAAAGTTGAGGGAGATTGCGGAGGATGTGAAAATAGCCATGATCAAAACTTAGACAGATTTGAGGGACATGGTTTTAGGAGAGAAAATGGAGGGAATGAAGTACCTAGTGCTTATGGTGAATTTGGAGATGATATAGGACCTCGTGATGGTTTTTATGATGACATTGGGGCATGTGAGGAGTCTTACACTTTCCACTTCAAACCTAGACTTGGTGTTAGGTATAACCTTTTTATTCGTAAAGTTTATGAGAGCTACGATGAGAGTGCACGTGAGGAGTGTGAAAATTCATATTCTTTACCTTGTAGTACTTCTTATCAAGGTTGATATGGTGTGAATGGTTATACTAGCTCTAGTAGAGGTTGTCCTATGATGAGAAGAGGGTATGCATCTCCAAAATCGAGGGGTACTCGTGTGCCTTACAATGTTGATCCGAGAAGGAGTGTACACTCCGGAAATGTGACCATGTAGGGATGCTATGATGAATAGTGAGATGAATCTTTCTAGGCTGATGACTCATGCCCAACAGATTGAGGCAGACAAAATTAAGGAGAGAGATAGAATGAGAGGGAATAAGAGAGCTAGGTCCGAGCAGCATAGACAGGGTCAAACTAGATCACAGGGAGGGAGTCATCCTCAATATCAGGATCGTTCGTCTATGCTAGAACTGTCATCTACTAGTGCTCCCGTACTTAGAGGTAGGCAGGAGCAAGGTACCAGGTCATATACATCCAGGTCCCAGTACAGTGCTGGCAGCAAGACAAATTGTTCCCTGTGTCCTAAGTGTGGTAGGGCTCATTCGGGTGAGTTTTGGGGTAGCAAGAGGGGTTATTTCCAGTATGGTGACATCGGTTACAGAGTTAGAGATTGTCCACAGGATGGACAAGGGCGTCGTGACTATCTCCCTCAGACCCAGACTCAGACTATTAGTACTCTAATTCCAACGATTTGCCCAGCCCCAGCTCAGGGTGCCTCTTCTAGCAATGCTGGCGGGTAGCGCCAGAATAGATTCTGTGCTTTACCGTCCCGCCAAGAATAGGAGGACTCTCCCAATGTTGTTACTGGTATGCTTCGTATATTTCAGTTTGATGTGTATGCTTTGTTGGATCTTGGATCAATTTTCTCATATGTTACATCTTGATTGCTGTGAATTTTGAAATGGGTCCTGAGATTATTCCTGAGCCTATCCTAGTTTCTACCCCAGTGGGTGATTCGATTGTTGCCCAAAAAGTGTATAAAAAGTGTCCTGTTACCGTTCTTCATAGAGTCTTGTTGGCTGATCTGATTGAGTTAGACATGGTAGATTTTGATATGATTCTGGGTATGGACTGACTGTATTCTTCTTATGCCTCTATTGGTTATCGAACCCGAGTGGTCAAGTTTCAGTTTCTGGGTGCATCCGTGTTTGAGTGGTTTGGGAATTCTGTGTCGCCTAAGAGTCATTTTATCTTTTACCTCAAAGCTAGATAGCTTATTCCCAAGGGGTGTATTTACCATTTGGTTAGAGTCAAAGACATTAAGTCTGAGACTCCAACTCTTCAATCTGTTAACATCGTTTATAAATTTTTTGATGTTTTTCTGGATGATCTCCCAGGGATACCTCCTGATAGAGAGATAGAGTTTGGGATTGATCTTCTTCCTGATACTCAGCCCATTTCTATTCCTCCTTACCGTATGGCCCCTTCAGAACTTAAGGAGTTGAAAGAGAAACTCAAAGATCTATTAGATAAGGGTTTTATAAGGCCCAGTGTTTCTCCTTGGGGTGCTCCTGTGTTGTTTGTGAGAAAGAAATATGGCTCTTTGAGTATGTGCATTGATTACCGCCAACTAAATAAAGTCACCGTAAAAAATAAGTACCCTCTTCCGAGAATAGATGATTTGTTTGACCAATTGTAAGGTGCAAGTTATTTCTCAAAGATAGACCTTCGTTCCGGCTATCATCAACTCAAAGTTAGGGAGTGTGACATCCCAAAAACTACTTTTCGAACTCGTTATGGCCATTTTGAGTTTCTTGTTATGTCTTTTGGCTTAAATAATGCCCCAGGAGCTTTCATGGATCTCATGAATCAAGTGTTCAGATCATATCTTGATATGTTTGTCATAGTGTTCATCGATGATATACTGGTGTACTCCCGTAGTGAGGATGAACATTCTGATCATCTCTGAACTATCTTGTAAACCCTTAGAGATCACAAGTTGTTTGCCAAGTTCAGTAAGTATGAGTTTTGGCTAAGGTCAGTTGCTTTTCTAGGTCATATCATTTCTTCCAAGGGTATTAGAATTAATCCCCAAAAGACCGAAGCTATTAGAAATTGGCCTAGACCTATTTCTTTGATTGATATCCAAATTTTCTTGGGTTTAGCAGGATATTATCGCCATTTTGTTGGGGGTTTCTCCTTGATAGAATCTCCTATGACTCGGTTGACCCAAAAGAAAGTAAAGTTCTTGTGGTCTGAATCTTATCAGAAGAGTTTACAGGAGTTGAAGACTTGACTCACTTCAGCCCCTGTTTTGACTTTGCCTGATGGTGTTGATGGTTTTGTGGTGTACTATGATGCTTCGAGAGTTAGGTTGGGTTGCGTATTAATGCAGAAGGGTAAGGTGATAGCTTATGCTTCTAGACAGTTGAAACCCCATGAGAAGAATTATCCTACCCATGACCTTGAGTTGGCTGCTGTTGTGTTTGCTTTGAAAATCTGGAGACACTATTTGTATGGTGTCCATGTTGATGTTTTCACTAATCATAAGAGTCTGCAGTATGTGTTTACCCAGAGAGAATTGAATCTTAGGCAGAGACGATGGTTAGAATTGTTGAAGGACTATGATATGAGTGTGCTGTACCATTCGGGCAAGGCCAATGTTGTGGCGGATTCCTTAATTAGAGTGTCCATGGGTAGCGTTTCGCATGTGGTAGAAGGTAAGAAAGAGTTGGCTTGTGATGTACATTGTTTGGCTAGATTGGGGGTTAGGTTGTTTGACTCTGCTGAAGGTAGTATAGGGGTTTAGAGTAGTTTCGAATCCTCCTTGGTTTTGGAAGTGAAGGAAAAGCAATACTTAGATGCTAGTTTGGTCAGACTGAAGGAGTCAGTCAAGGACCAAAAAGTAGAGGTTTTCTCCCAAGGGGGAGATGGTGTGTTGAGATTCTAGGGTAGATTGTGTGTCCCTAACGTTGATGATCTGAGATATAGGATTATGGCTGAAGTGCACGGGGCGCGATATTCTATTCATCCTGGTGCCACCAAGATGTACCGAGACTTGCGGGAAATCTATTAGTGGAGTGGCATAAAGAAAGATATAACAACGTTTGTAGCTAAGTATGCAACATGCCAACAGGTTAAGGTTGAACACCAAAGACCTGGTGGTATGATGCAAGAGTTTAGTATTCCCACCTGGAAGTGGGAAGAGATAAATATGGACTTCGTGATTAGTTTACCTCCTTCCCGATGCCATCATGATTCCATTTGGGTTATGGTTGATAGGTTGACTAAGTCTACTCATTTCTTGCCTGTTCATACTTCATATACTGCTGAGGATTACGCTAGATTGTATATCCGAGAGCTAGTCAGACTGCATGGAGTTCCCTTGTCTATCATTTCGAATAGCGGTACTCAGTTCACTTCATAATTTTGGAAAGCTTTTCAGAAGGGTCTTGGTACCCAAGTACTTTTGAGTTCTTCTTTTCATCCGCAGACCGATGGTCAGGCTGAACGGACCATCCAGACCTTAGAGGATATATTGAGAGCTTGTGTACTTAACTTTAAGGGAAATTAGGATGATCACTTACCGTTGATAGAGTTTGCTTACAATAACAGTTTCCACTCTAGTATTGGCATGGCTCTGTTTGAAGCCTTATATGAAAGGAAGTGTAGATCACCCATAGGTTGGTTCGAGGTGGGTGAAGCGGTTGTGAGTGGTCCTGATTCGGTATTTGAGGCTATGGAAAAAGTTAAATTGATAAGGGAAAGGTTGAAAACTACGCAGAGTCGTCAGAAGTTATATGCGGATGTTAGAAGGAGAGACCTTGAGTTTGAAGTTGGTGACCTAGTGTATCTGAAAATTTCACCCATGAGGGGGGTGAAGAGATTCGGAAAGAAGGGGAAACTTAGTCCCCGTTATGTTGGTCCTTACAAAATTCTTAGCCGTGTTGGTAAGGTAGCTTATGAAGTCGAGTTACCTTCCGAGTTGTCCTCTATTCATCCAATATTCCACGTCTCCATGCTTAGAAAGCATATTAGTGATGCTGTGGTAGTGGATTCCTCTGTGAGTGCTGACATTCAAGAAAATCTTTCTTTTGATGAGATTCCTGTTGAGATTCTTGATTTTAGTGTCCGAAGACTAAGGAACAAAGAAGTTCCCTTGGTCAAGGTGTTGTGGCGAAACCAATCTATTGAGGGTCCAACTTGGGAAGCTAAGGCGGATATGCGATCCAAGTACCCGCACCAATTTTCCACGAACTCCGATCAAGCCAAAGGTACCGTTCTTTCCTAAATCATGCACTTTTGATAAAATTTGCAGCAATTCAGCTGTCATTTATTATGTGTTCAGCTGTAGTTTCTTGAATTTATGCATTCTATGTCGCATTCGGAGTGAGAAATGATGTGGTGATGAGTCTAACGAATGGTTTCAGCTATATGCTCTATTCCCCATCTAATCTTGGAATGTATAACGTCATTCGAGGATGAATATTTCTAAGGGGGGGATGATATAATACCCTGGGAAATTTTTCGTTGGAATTTTGTGCGTAAATGTGTTGGGTTCTATCTTCTAGAATGAATTATAAATTTTTCGTGCGAAATGTCTTAGATTATGACCCACCATTGCATAGAGTAATGAATAACATTTCCAACGATATGTGGATCATCCAAAATGGACACCCGAGTGACGAGTTATGAACATTCCGATCGAACCGTGAATAGTAAAATGTGCAGGAAAAAGTACTGAGGCCTGGCATATTTTATCTCCAATTTTAAACAATCATAACTCCTTTTACATAATAATCTAGGTGATCTACTATATATCAAAGGAAATCTCTACGAGTCCTCTTTCCAATGAAATTGGTCTCATCTAATTTGTCTATCAGAGTAAAAAGTTATGGTCGATCTACTTCAGCCTATCAAAAGTGAATTTTTGGGTTAACTTCAAACGATCATAACTCCTCGTAAACAATGATCTGGGTGAGATACTATATATCAACGGAAAGATATGAGAGTCCTCTTTCTATTGAAATTAGTTTTATCCAATTTGAATATCGAAGTAAAACGTTATGGTTGATCTACTTCAGACTATCAAAACAGACCACCAAAGGACAAATTCAAGAATTTTTTTGATTTTTAGGGGCGTTTTGGTCATTCCTCCTCACCCTATATTAAAGCCTATTAGAAGTATTATATGTTATATTTCATCAAACTCCCTCAAAAAGAAAACCCTAAGCTCCTACATCCAACTTCAAGAACCTCCAAAGTTCACCATTAATTCTGCAAATTTATTCAATATTCCAAGTTCCTAGTTCAAGAACTCCAAGAACCATCATTCAAAGGCACGATTAACATCTCAAAAATGAGTATCGATCTGAAGTTCATCATTCAAGGTATGTGGGGTTTTTCAACTAGAACTCTCTTTCGTTCTTGTGCCCAAAAGTAATTTTCTTTACAAAGGCATGATTTTTATTTGATTTTTATGAATTTGAAGCATGAACCCTTATCTTATGATGATTATTATGAAATCCTTATGTTTATGATTTTGAAAGATGAATTTACATGTGTGCTGATATAAAGAATGAATCTTGAACGATATTTATCATGATTTTGATATTTGGGTCGTGAATCCCCATTGGAAATTGTGTTTTTTTTTAGAAAGTGTGTGTTATAAGCACGTTGATGTTGAATATTTGAGATATTTTGAATGATTTAACCTTTTGGTCTTAATGGAGTTGTTTTAAACTCAAGTGTGAAACAAATCCACAACGTGATTGATTTTAATAGATGGGAAGCATGATGGCTCCCGATGTATATTTATATATTACTGAAATTGTTTTGTTGTGGATTATCTTTGAAATGATCTGAGCTAAGTCTGGGAGAAATATTTAGCATCGAGTGGGAGGTATAAAGCGACCTTACTTCCCTAGAACTACGTGCCCTCGTAGGAGTGAGCCTAAGGCTGATTTATATAGTGATCACTAGTTTGTGTGGATTTGATATCGATAGTCCTACTCCGATGGCAAGGATAGGACAACTCTCTCCAACATGGGTTGTACGTTGGACTCCATGTAGCTCACATGGTTTATGTCGGTTATAGGATCTCCCAGTGTGTGTGTGTTTCTTTGTGTCTATGGTGAATGGTGAAGTGATTTGAAAGTGGAATTGTGAAAGTTATTCTTTCGAAAGATTTAAATGATATTTACATTATGAGAATTGATATTCTTGATGAACTGAAAGTGATTGACAAATTATATGATGACTCACTTGTGTTATTGTACTTATTTCATCCTCTCATGAGTATGATGATTTTCTTCGGGCTATGTGAGTCTTTCATATATCCTGCATATTTCATACAAATATTTATGATGATGATGTTTATACAACTGTATACACCTCCATATACTTGGTTTCTTTCCATGGTACTGACCCACATCTTCGGATGTGGGCTGCATTTTCTTGGAATGTAGGTTCAGGTGCTCAGTTCTAGTTCGGGTAAAGCATTAGAGCGTAGTTTAGGACTAGTGTAGGTTAGCTTAGGTTTATATTTCCGCATTTTTCTATTTTTGGATTGTATAATTAGACTGGACATTATATTTTTTGGGATTCATTTTGTATGTGTTTGTTTGTTTAATTGTTGTGTGTTTATGTGGTTTATATATTTTTAGTATCGAAATTAGCCGATACTCTCCACCAAGCGACTGTGATCAAACTACGGGATCGAGGGGTGCCTAACACCTTCCCCTCGATCAACAAAATTCCTTAGCCGAAATCTCTGTTCGCAAACCAGTTTAAAAGAGTAAAAAATAATTTTGAAAAAGGATATCCAAGGGTGACTTGGCATACCCGATTTATGCCAAGTGGCGACTCTGAGTTGATTATAAGATGAGTTATTTTCGAAATAATTTTCATCTTTTGTCACTTAATAAATAAAACCCTTTCAAAACTTAAAATAATTCTTTTTGGTTAAAAAAGGGGAGTGACAACTCTGGCGACTCTGCTGGGGATATTTTCAAAATTCGAGCTTATTTTTTGGAGTTGTATCGGCTTAATTTGACATTATGGGTATATAAACATTGTTTGTGTTGTCGTTTGTGTTATTGTTTTATCATTATTGGGTGCCTACATGCTCTTTATTTACAATTTTTATTTTTATAT
>NC_061122.1:200381090-200389993 GCF_002878395.1 Capsicum annuum | reverse complement strand
GGACCTCCTGGACTAGTACCGATGGTGGCGGGCTTATGCACTCCACTCTCTGTCCACTAAACGAGCGTTAGAGCGAGCGAGCGAAGCCCTCAATTTAGTGGCTTCCCTCAATCTCCTCTTTAATTTCCACTTAAGCTTTCGCACTTTATGGGATTAACTGATTGGATACCCGAGACCCATAATCTTTCCTAGGAACAGCTTCTATGATGATCGGCATAAAGGCATGATTAGTTTCACAAATCTGGACATTGTGAGTTCTCCGGATCATGACGATGAAACGAGTGAAGGGTAGGCAACGGTTGGGTCTGATTATAGGTACCATCCATTCTGAACCTTGCCAAAACCAGCCCGACGTCTTTCATATTTTCATGAGCATGTAAGAACGAAAGAAGAGCGGTTGAAATTGGTTAAATCTTTCTCAATCATCCAGGCCGAAACTTGTATGCAACACTTGTACGGAGCATAAAGGTTTGGAACTCTTTTCTTATCTGAATCTTAAGGACAGGACCCTACCCTATTCTCGAACCCTCTGTCGAGCTCTACCCTATCCGCATTTCCTTGTGTTTTGAAAAGGCAAAAAAAATCTCTCTACCTGCTGCCAATAGTCTTTCTTCGGAATTATCTGAACGGGTCGATCCTTCCATCCCCTTTGTTTTAGCAACTTATCCTAAGGTCTCCTCGCCAAGAGCTCCCCGACGACGACAGAGGAAGTTTGTTGTGGCGGGGCGGCTTTTTTCTTTCACAATAAGACCTGGACGATTATCCCTACCTTCCTGGATCACCCGTAGAGAAGAACCAAAATAGAATGGTTCCGCCTACTCAAAACTAAGAGGGGATGCCGTGGTTACCTCTCTGGGAGAGGAATCCCATCAGCAAGAACGGAAAGATCAAATCCCAAATCCTATTATAAGCGTGGAAATCCCAACAGAAGGTTAGGTCTCGGGTCGGGTATCTATAAAAAATAAGAAGACGTTTTTCACGTAACTTTGCTTGTGAATCTGCCTCTCTATAGAGCAAGCATCTGTTACGTACAAAGAGAAGCTCTCTTTAAGAGCCTTTGTGACGGGCTTGCCTTTGTCACAGGATCGGATCAAAGGGAACACACTTGACTGTCTACGGTTTCGTTGCGTGTCCTCGGGGAAAAAGCTTTGGAACAAACCTTTAGTCAATAGGAGCCCTACTTCCCTCTTTCCGACCTCTTCCCCCCGGATGTAGCCTTTATAGTTTTTGATGAACCAGGCACCAAACTCATGACTTGAATAATATGGTAGTTCGCTGAATGCAAGAGGTGTTGGTTCGAATCCAGAGGCTCACTGATATTAGTGAGGCCGGGGATTCTGAAGTAGAGAAAAGTTTGAGAGAACGGTTCATGGCTCGAGTGGAAGAGGCCAGTCAGCTGGCTGCTTCTTTGCCATGCGCTTTGCTTCGTTTTATTTTTTAGAAGAAAGAGACCAAATGAGAGTGAAAGGCACTTGGGAGTCCCTGATGAAACAATAAACCAAGATTTTACCTGATTCACGCTCTCTTTTTCCTTGACTTGTGGGTTCTTTTGCTTCTTGAATTCGATTCTTTATTTTTTTATTTGATGGTAGAAAAAAATTTTTTTTGTTCTTATTGATATTTTGATTTTTACTAACATTTTCATTTGTATTCAAATTTAAAAAAAGTAATTTGCTTGGTATAATCCATGGGATCAGTCGGCTAGAGAGCGGGGATATTCTTCTTCTGGGGAGCATAGTCATTCCAGGTCCACGCATGTTGAAGATAGTTGTTATAAAATTCATAGAACCTAAAATGTATGAAACACCAGATAGATGAAGACTAGAAATTGCTAAATCAATTGCTCCTCCAGAATGGCTGGTAATACCACTTAAGGGCGGATAGACCGTCCACCCAGTGCCGCTACCCACTTCTACTAAAGTTGAGATTAATAGGAGCAAGAGACTTGGAGGCAACAACCTGCGGTCCAGTTAGAGCATATCCAGTTTCATATCCATATCTCGCAGATCCTGATTCTTGGATTACATAATACCTCTCAGCAGGCTGGGTGTTTGTGGAAGCAGTTAACCAGACTGCAACCATAATCGCCCTCTTGGTCACCCCTCCTTACGGAAAAAACCACCCAGCCTGCTCTGCTCCCAAAAAGAGAGACTTTTTCTTGCTCACGGAAATCGTCAGTTGGGTTGGTCCAACCAAGAAAGACATGGGATGGGAGTCCTTGGGCATTGCTTAGGCCGAGTTCAGTAAAGACTGGCTACAATGAAAGATCCTTTACTATGCCGAAGAGAAGAATATGGAGGATTGATCCTATTCACTGCTAATCGTGCATTTTCCGATCGCATCCACTTTTTGAGCCCTTCGCCTTTGAGCACGGCTGCAGCTCAGACATAGACCGAATTAGGGGCCTAAACTCTTGAGTAGATTACCCATGGAAAGGAGCTTACTCCAAGATCTGACTCCCCCCGTGTAGGAGTTTGGGAAGGCCAGAAGTAAACAAAGAACGGTATAAGAGAATAAAGTGGTCCCAAACTCTCAAACTTCATGATTCAGGGAGCATTTCCTAGTCCACACCTTGGAATTTGAGACTTGATATCTTAGTAAATTGAAGAAGTGCTCAGACTCAGCTGTGATTAATTTTCCTTGAAGTTCGATTAACTATGTAGGAAAAACGTCAGTTCAACCTCAATACCTCAAGTAATGGTATAGGAAGAATCCGAGGATGAGAATGAGGAAGCAGAGAGCAACCAATCTTCTTGTAGTGGAGTTGAGACCTGTTCTTTATATCTTTCTTGATCATCGATTTGTCTTTTAGCCAAGGGTCTTCGAATATGAGAAGAAAGGCAGAGGTCCCTATGCCGAGTTAAAAGCACCCTGTAGATAAAGATCGAGAGCCTGTAGACCGGGGTTGAACCATATCCCCCTTCTGTTAATCGAGAGTGTGACGAAGTGAACCACAAATATTATACGGTAAACTGAGGCCTGGAACTGGGCTCTCTTCACAGCCCCTAAAGGCGTTAGGAAGAGATTTAATCAGCCAGCATAATAACTTCAATCGATAGAAAAATCTATCAAGACCAAAAACAAAGAATACCATCTCCCAGGGAGTCCTTTTATTTTGCATATCTTGACTTGAGAATTTCCTGCCCGGAGGGATATGGAAACATTGAATTCGCCAATTTTTGAACTTTTCTTTGATTCTTGACACATGTCATGCTGGATTTGAAGAAATAGAAAGGAAAGTCTAATTCCACTAGAGAAAGTTAGATATGAATTAAACCAAAGAGGAGTTTCTACTCAAAAATTAGTGGCAGGAAAGGAAGCAGCACACCAGGACGAGCTCCTTCTTTTAAATATCAACTCAAGGCCAGCCAAAAACGGTTGTCCTTATTGTATTTTAGATGGAGTCATCTACAGGGCTAAGAATCTTACCTTTACTTAGAGAGGGGTAACGGTACCACGCTCTTCCGTGCTTGTAGGTTGACTTGAATGTAGAAAGGGGATCTTAAACTAAAAAGGAGTCCATGACCCCCTTTTAGAGCGTATAAAGGGAGGTCGAATTCCAAACCTTTTCTCTTGAGTAAACCCATTACCAAAAAATATACGTCACTTTGGGACACATGCACATAGCCCCCGCGCGTGGCTAAAAGTCAACCAAAAAAAAGAGCTCAAACTCTTTTTTTTTTTAGTTCCACTGAGAAAGGGCGAGCTACTTCGTTCTAGCCTCTCTTTTTATTTTGAAACACTTTCGTCTTGAAATCTATTCTGGCATTAAGATCAAACATATAAGACGCACTAATAGATACTGTCATAACTAATTTAAGAGCTAGTCTAGTAACTACGGTTATTGATTCAATTACCGGTCCTTTATCTTCAGTTAGAAGACCCTCCAGGCTGACTTCTTTTTGTTACCATGCTTCTACCCAAAGGTGATTAGTTACCAATGAAGACATGAATCGTCGAATTGAATCTGTACAATTTCTCAATTTTGACTGCTGGCAGACGTATAACTATCATCTGCAGTCAACCTTACTTCGGTACAAAGAATTGATGTGTCACGTTCCTAAACATAGGATTGCTCCACTAGAAAGGTCGGGAATTCATTACTACGTATATAATTACCAGCATCTCCGCTTTCCCTGCTCTGATATAAGTTGAAATTCTCAAAGTTGAGAGTAACGTATAAGTAAAATGTCAGATATTGCCTCCTCTTTTAGGGTCACTCTCTTCATTTATTCAATGCTTTGGAAGAAGAGGAGCAACAAACAAAGAGAGCACTTGGCATTGGCTCATTTCATGCTACGATGTTGTCTCTCTATCTCTTAGTTGAAGCAGGGATGAGACCCTATAGTCTCTATCCAGTGCTCTTCCAGCTCGATATCAGTATAAGTATCAATCTCTTTCCTTTTCTGTGTATGAGTTGAATTTTGAGTAATCTATGAGACTAGTAAGGATTCTCCAATAGGTATAACCCTTGTCTTTGTTCTTTTTTAAATGCTTGAGGGACTTCTTTCAATGTCAATGCTTTGGGTTCTTTTTTCATCTATCGATTCAACATGGTATGCGATAGGGAAAGAACCACTAAATGTCTTACAGTAGAGAATAAAGAAAGTCGAGCCTACAATGATAGATATAGAGAAGCCATTAGAAAGACAGCTTTCGAAGTGGAATGCCAGATTAATTCCGACATAAAGTTTGTGCTATCAGTTCATAAAAAGGTCTGACTGCCGCCCGCCCCTTTAATAAGTCGATATCCTCTTCTTGTAGCTAATAGAGCTAATGGAGTGACTTGCGCTAATGGACTTAAAGGATGTAGCTAATCGGCCGCTATTTCCTCATTAGGAAAAAGAGGCTACTAGCTAGAACAGGTACTCTTTAAAGCAGCCCCTAAGGCTAATAGATGGAAACTGTTCCGCCCCAGTCGTCGAGTCTTTCAGTTGAGTTGGTTCAAAGATCGAATGAATGTGGCTTCCTTTTTTAGAACCATTCGCCCTAGCCAAAGTGCTTTCTTATCCTTGCAAGGAGTGGGAGCTTTTACGAGACGACTTGATTGACGCTTTACCCGACCGACGAGTGCGAGTTCTCACGAGCCTATCTCTTTTATCCATAGCTTGAAAGACTATGGATTTTGCTAAAGAACTAGCTTACCCATTGGCTGGGAAATTTTCTAGCTATTTAGACTAATCCAACTGATCTACGACGGTCGGGTGCTTACTTCGGGTCCTTGAATGTGCAATCACTCCCTCCCGGAACTAAGACTAAAGAACTTCTCTTTCACCCACTATTTTTCTTCCAACAAGACCGGAAAGACTAAGAACATCGGATACGGGGAAGGAAGGGTCATTTAAAAGAGCGCATACATTTCATGTGCACCGCTTATGTTCACAACTTTCATCCGATAAATTTTGGAAGGAACAAGGGGAGCAACTATCTTTGGTCCTTTTCATTTAGTTTTTGTCTTATAGACCTAGTTAATTGTCCAACCACTCTTACTTCTTGGTCTTCACAAGCAGCGGTTCAGGCTTGAAAAAACCTCTATAAATGGACGGATAGAGGTTCTGGATTACTCATTTCAGGCATCGTCATAAACTTCTACTTCTTAGACTGGGTGCCCTTGTTCCACTCCAGAGAAGAAGGGTTATCGATCGACATCGAAGTCTCGAAACACTCTATCTCATGCTTTCATAGGAAAAGATGATCTGGACCTTTCAAGGTCAAGATCCCAATGAGTTGAACTATGTTCAACTATGTTCAACGAATCTCTGTACCTTAGTCTTAACTCATTTGAAATGAATCTCTAGCTACTTCGTACCTCCTTGTAGGGTAACCACATGGAGTGGTCCTATGGAGAGGTGCACCTTGGCTACCCTCACTTTTGTATTTTGTATATTGTGGGCCGCCCTTTAATGAGAAAGTTGCCTTCTTGGTTGAATAAGGCAAGAATGATGGATAGAGTTTTGGGGTTATTACCTGTTTGCTCCACTATATAATTTAGTTAAGATAACACAACTGTTCCTTGTCAGGGGTCAGGTGTAGTTCAAATGTCATTTAGTACGCTACCTGTCATAGCTCTGACAGGGTGGCGATGCTTCTGGTAAGTGTGGAAACTGGAAGTCTCATGTTGTTCGTCAGCACTATGGCATGATCGGATTGTACCAGTGACAAGTGTTTCGATGGTTAGTTTTACATTAGGATCCTCTCAGCTATCTAAGTGCCACTCGTTGGAGTGTGGTACTTGCTTAACAGCTGGGATCTTTCCTAGGTGATGGCTGGGACTGCGTTTTCTTTGGGGACGCAGGTTTCCATCTAAATTGGAGGAGGCCTATATAAAGAAATTCTTTACAGTCTACTTTGCTGGCCTTGAATCTTCTTTCTTGAGTTTGACTAGCTTAGTAGCCACCTGGGCAACCTTTAACTCTGAAGGGAGGTTCAAGATGTTGCACAAGCTTCTTGGGGGGGGGGAGTGCCCGCACCGTTAAGGGAGTCTTTGTGTGGCTCAGGTTAGATTATACCATGGTTATCTCCTAATGGGTCTCATCTTTCTACATGAAATGAATCGCAGAGGCGAGCGGAGTGAGGGCGGTGGGTGGGCACGGTGGGAAAGAAGACCTGCCTCGCGCTAAGGATAAGCCTCATTTCTAGGAAGCCCGCTGAGCCTTCAACCACATCACTATTGTTAGATCCTTTGATCATGTATTACCTCTTTCTGTCCTCCTAGCTGATAAGCATGTGCTTCCCGTGCTGATCCCGCCCTTAGATTGGAATACAAAGCTTACCCGGTATAACTACTGCTTGGAGTTTAGGTAAATAGACAGAATGAGTTTCACATAATGAAACGAATCCTCGGATAACTTTCAGGTAATAAGATGATACTTCACACTAGGCCAAGATCTATCATCATAGGTAAGAAAATAAAGTTCTTGCTGTGGGAGAAGCTGACTGAACTGATAAGCTTATCGGATTAGGACTTAGGTGGGGGTAAAAGATGGAATGATGCAAAAGCTAAGAGCTGTGGACTCATAGAACGAATTGAAGGCTTACCAGCTCGGCTAGGATTATTCGCTTACTGATGAACTACGTACCTGTTTGAATACGGGACTACAACCAAAAGAGGATCCCCTCGTTCAACGAAGAAAGTCCTTTTGGATTCACCCAGCTCGGACATAAAGTCAGCATTCTTCCTACCAGCAGTGCATTCTCAAGCAAGAGAGAGTCAAAGTCAAGCTAACCTCGGTAAAGCCGCATCTATAGAGATCCCCACAACTGATTCCCTTGACGAGAGACTGAGGCTAAGGAGAAAGCAAACCTAACTACTAAAAGACAAAAGCCTTGATTTTATGCCATCTTCTTAGACTATACAACCTCCTGCTGCACGAGATGAGACAATGCAAAAGGAAGAAAAAGACCAGTGCCGCCTATTCACATATGTGCCTGGAAGCAAAAATGCTTTAGAATCAATGGCTAACAGCCCTGCTAATGCTTTTCCATTCTGATTCAATAGCAAACAGAGCATTCTTTGCTTCGAATTCCATTCCTTCAAACAATTCTATCACACACGGCGAATCGAGTTCAAAGAACTCTCCCCACAGCTAGGGAAGCATACATTGACAAACTATTCGACATAGGATGGACCTAGATGATTGATGTCATAAGCAATCTTCCTGGTCTAAGAGCAGCCTCAAATCGGAAGTTCACACTCAGCGTGAAGAAAAGTGCTTATAGTCTCTCTGAGCCCTCCATACAGTGGTACATCAACAGCCTTGCCTTAGTTCTCTTTTCAGCACTGATGGAAGCATGCCAAGGCGAAGTTGACGATCTCTTTAACCTTTTTTTGGATCTTCATCTTTCCCCATGAGCTTATGCATTGAGTGCCGATGTACGAGGATCCTTTAGTTCTGAGCGAGGGCGTCGACCCCTTGAGGAGGACATCTTCTTCTCCATCTCTCTTCTCAGATCGAACATGATGGGAACCCTTTGTCTACGTCATTGAAGAGATGGTATTGGGACCCCATTTCCCACAGTAGACATAAGAATTGGATTATTCCTATTAGATATAAGATAGCTCTTTATGACCTATATGGCAACTTCTCTTAAAAGCCTCGGTTGTCACCCCCCTAATCAAAAGACTTATCTTCAATTTCGTAAGGGAGACATCGGCATGACATTGTAGTAATATTAAACTATTGAATAAGAATTGTAGTAGGGCACGGGGTCGCTTTTCCTTTCTCTATCACACATATGAAACCTTAGCTTCACTGACTTTATGAGGTCTAACCTTCGCCACGACATTAGTGGCTTAGCTCTTCGTGCTTCCCGCAGGATTTAATTGATAGAAAGAGAGAAAGCACCGTAAAGATCAATTAGTGAGGTTTTGGGCCGATACAATAATAACTGCGTACTTATCTCATAATGTGAGATAATAATTAGGAATTAACTTATGTAATAGTGTCTCTACTCTACTAGTCCTAGTACTAGATACTAGATAGACAGGCCGGTCACCGGTGGCATAAGATCCTTCTCTACTTGTCTAACTCAAGCTAGATAGCAAAAATCACTCGAAATAGTCATGGAACACATGCAAGTCCAGATTGAAAGATAAGGAAGGCAAGTCAAAGCAGAAAGAAAGCCTTAGACGGAGCAGTAGCCAGAGAAGCCAGAGAAGCAAGAGCAGCAAGGCTAAAAGTGGTCTCAGGCATTCCAACTGCATGAACTCCAATCTTATCTATGTTATAGGTTTGATGATCGCTAACGCACACAAAACTAATCTCAGAACTTTTTTTGTAGGCAAAAGGAAAGAAAAAACAAGTGAAACAAAGTGGAGCGAGGGGGAGGGAGGATCTACTTGGAATTGGCTGTCAGTGAATCCCAAGTATGACATAGATAGAGGAAAGAAAATCTCATACATG
>NC_061122.1:200359019-200378090 GCF_002878395.1 Capsicum annuum | reverse complement strand
TTAAAAAAAAATTCTATATTTCGGATTCTTCAAATATCCATCATTGGCAAAACAATTATTTGGTTATGCCATTTTGGGCTTTGCAGCGGCGAAGAAAGCATACCCGCATCTTAATCGTCCATTTAAGGACTACGCTTTGTTAGGTGATGATATTCTAATCACCGATAAACAAGTGGCCCTACAGTACAGAAAATTA
Organism: Capsicum annuum; assembly: GCF_002878395.1. NCBI lineage: Eukaryota > Viridiplantae > Streptophyta > Magnoliopsida > Solanales > Solanaceae > Capsicum > Capsicum annuum. The sequence continues at coordinate 200,377,894 of NC_061122.1, read as the reverse complement.
CTGGATCGGCTCGACGTTACTATTTTTTATGCTAAGCCTATCGTATCGGACACTGGTGCGCCTTTGAGTTTGCCAAGAAGTTTTGGGTTAAATCGATGCAAATTGATTTATCTCCAATATCTTTAAGGTTATGGGCTTTGGCTTATGTAGATCGAAAATGATGAATGGGATTGTGGCACTCCACTCGCCGCCAATGCGGAAGTATGCCGTCGAAAAGAATGGAACACTGTTTTGGTTTTTTAGCAAGGTACAGAATGTATCATCAAATATTCAATATGATTCCACAAGATCTAGTTTTGTTGAAGTAATGGATTCTAGCCAACTGAAAGGACCTAATGCAGCATTTGGGTTGCTTCGCCTAGCTGCACGACGCTTGTATTGCTCTCCCACAACCTCGTTTTCACGGTTTAGGCAGCCTCATTTCGCCCGCCGCTACTACAGGAATCGCTTTTGCTTTCTTTTCCTCTTCTCAAAGTCAAAGCAATAAAAGAACCACCCCTTCCTATTTTTTGTACTGTCAAATAGAAAGCAAATTAGACCCCTAAGAGTCCGCATCCCAAGTGGAACACAGAATTCATGCTCAACACAACGTAATTGGTGAGCGTATGGCACCTTTACCAAGTTCGAATGATTGCGACCACCAGATCCACTGGTCTGCAATATTCACCCCGGCCCACAAGAACAAATCCTTGATGCGTGTTTGCGAGATTTACTCATAGGACGACCCACCGGTAGACCAAGACTTGAATGGATAGAATCGTACTACCGCTGTCGATGCCGGTGCTTCTTGCCGACGGCCCTTCGCTTACTTCTCTGGAGTCAACGATGCCGCTTTTTCCATCATGGAAACTGCTCGCTGTGCCCGGGTCAAGGAGATTCAATTTTCTTGGTTGGGTTCTTTGCTTGCTTATTCCACTTCTTAATCATCCTTCATTTCACTAATTCGTATTAACATGGACCTAAGATGAATTAGATAGGTTTTACACTTTTCTCAAAGAAAGAGTAAATAGCAAAGAATCATTCGGCGCGTAGTGAACTGCGTCTTGATGGTCTGTTCAATCAGTTGATTTGACGCAACCTCCCGCTGCTCTATCTCCGATAGGACATAGCCGATAATGAAGACAGATATCTAGTTTGTGTGCAGTGAAGGATCTTTCATTGTAGCCAGTCTTTACTAAACTCGGCCCAATCAATGCCCAAGGAATCCCATCCCATGTCTTTCTTGGTTGGACCAACCCAACCGGCGATTTCCGTGAGCAAGAAAAAGTCTCTCTTTTTGGGAGCAGAGCAGTCAAAGAAAAAACCAAACCAAATTACTGTTCTAGAACAGCTATTCCTCATAATTGCTCCTTGTGATGCAGCGGAACCATGGCAATTAGCATCTCAAGACGCAGCAACACCTATAATGCAAGGAATAACAGACTTACATCACGATGTCTTTTTCTTCGTTATTCTGATTTTTGCTTTCATATCATGGATCTTGGGTCGTGCTTTATGGCATTTCCAATCTAAAAAAAATCCAATCCCGCAAAGGATTGTTCATAAAACTACTATCGAGATTCTTCGGACCATATTTCCCTGCATGCTCCTTGTCAAGCACACCTACATGTAGTATACAGAATCTTAAGGTACCTCAAAGGTTATCTTTGCAAAGGTATGATCTATACTAATCATGGCCATGGGAGAGTGGAAATCTATAGTAATGCTGATTGGGGTGGGTTAGTAGAGGATAGGAGATCAACTTCAGGATGAGAAAAGATTGCTGAGAAAGCATCTTGGCGAAGATAAAAGAGTTCAACACCTGACTGAAACAAAGCCCGTATTCTTCCCAAACCCCCTATTCTTAGCATGATGGATATTGAATAAAGGGACGACCAAGGGGATTTGAGGGAAGCATAAAGGAAGACGCCGAAAGGTTATGTTAAAAGAGATGGCTATGAGACTAGTGCAAACAATATGTTGAAATAGTCGATTTAGTAGTCTGCTTTCTTTCTCTGGGTATGAACTCCTCCCTTGAGGAAGGCCCCTATTATGGCAATTCAACCCAAAGGGTATAGTTATGAGTATTAGATTGAAGTTCTCTTAAAGAAGACCGCCAACTCCTATCCCGAAGATACAAAGCGCCCGGTCCTCTTCTCCTGTGTCGAAGTGCAGCGTAGTATGGTGAGGTTTTTCCTTATAGAAAGAGTGGAAATTGGGATCAAAAAAGGCAGAAAAGGTATTTATAGATTCTAGAACTCAGGAGAAGGTTTGGAACCCTAGTAGCAGAATGGAATTAGTTTACCGGGCTGACTTTCATGCCAACACGAGTAGTTTAAATCATCACTACCTCGTAAGGGCGTTGAAAATTGAATATTGACCTTATTCTCCGAATGGACAAAGAGCAGGAAGTAAAGCACCCGCATCTAGGAGGGAAGTTCAGGGGTTAGAGTGTGCCTGATTCATATGCAGTTTTCTCTCTGAAAGATGCCCAATCAAGAAGGATGTGCCACCATGCCCGATGGGCAAGAAGCTAGGGCAGTTAATGAGGGTTATATTGGGTGATCGTATCTGAACTTGAAAGACTTTTCGTGGAATCAGAATCATATTGGATTGAAGGTAAGGATGGTTGAAGATGGAGGTGAGGGAAGACAGAAGGAATAGCATAATTAGTAACCTCTTGCAGCATTCTTCTTGTATTAGTTAGAAATAAGACTAGAAAAAGAGAATTCCTTTTGGTTAAGATAAAGATTAATGGATAGAAAGATTCATGGGTCGAAGCGAAAGGAGTTCAGCTCCGAATTGACCTAAATCTCAATGACAATGAACGAGAATTGACAATTGTTAACGTAAGTAAATATAGAATACACGTAATCCCATAGAAGGATTTCTTTTTATGAATTGTTCATTTTAAATATTCAATTTAAATAAGTCTTATCTTGCTTAGACCAATAAATAGAGCTGAAGTTATAGCTAAACCAAAATTCTCATCCCGGGTCGTGCCCCCCGCCGCGAATATAGTGGAATCAGAATTGGGTGGAATTGAGTTCCCATACATTCCACCCGAAGAAGACGGTGCGAATTGGGAAATTTCATCCATAAAGAGATACCCGACCGACTTGGAAGTAAGATAAAGACAAAAGAAGTCTCCCCAAAATTGGAGGCCTCAACCGACAGCCTTGCTTCGTTCTGCGGCAGTTTTCAATGAAAACTTCATTCTCGATTCTACAAGAATTTTGATGAAAGCCTTTCATTTGCTTCTCTTCGATGGAAGTTTGATTTTCCCAGAATGTATCCTAATTTTAGGCCTAATTCTTCTTCTGATGATCGATTCAACCTCTGATCAAAAAGATATACGACTTTGGCCAGGAAAGGGAATAGGGCAATAAATAGAGCTTCGGCTCAAAATTAGACCCAAAATAAATCAGATTGATAAAAGTACCATGTGAAATCTTCGATTTTTCCCCTTCCTCGATCCCTATCCCATAGGTACAGTGTTTGAATCAATAGAAAAGAAACTATGCCTGATAAGGCGAATAAAGACTCATCTTTTTTCATATCATATGTGTTAGAAGCATCAAATGATGTTTTATGAGGTGGGGGAATCCTAATCCAATGCCCTAAGCTCATGGTGACAGAATGTTGTTATGTTCCTGGAGAGTGCTCCCCCAGGAGTTATGTGCCCGGAGTTCTGTCCCTGGCCCTTTCACCTTCCACAAAACCAGAAGCATGAAAGATGGGATGACACATTTTAGAAGAAAGTCTTTCTCTTTATTGATGTCAAACTTCATCTGTCGCCGCGCGTGGCTAAAAGTCAACAAAAAAAAAGAGCTCAAACTCTTTTTTTTTAGTTCCACTGAGAAAGTCTTTTCTTATAAAAGATGCCACTCTACGAGGGAAGATGCAGATAAAAGGCCAATAGCCTGATGTCAGCTTCTACGGCATAAGCTTTAGATCTATCAACAAATAATAAACATTTCATAAGAAAAAAATGCAGAATTGGAAGTTTCAATCTCAAAGAAAGGTATAGGTTCAATTTTGCATAGTCATTTCAATCTTTTTCTTCCAATTCTAAGAAAGAAAAATTCCAAAAAATCCATCAATAAATGACGAACTCCATTATACGGATGATAGGACAGGGCTAAGGGATGACAGGAGATGGTCCCTATAGGAAAATAAACCAGCCCCTCATTTGAGAGAGTAAATAGAATAGTGTCGGGCTTACGACAGTCTGACTTTTGAACGGCTATGAATCTTCACTCCGAAATCGGATTTTTAGACTGGAAAATGAAAATAGCCCTTTTATGCTCTCTAAAGAGAGGGGGGAGTATTGGGCAGAAGTAAAGAAGGAACTCTACAATTGTCCCTCTCAACAAGAATATAACCGATTGCTCTAGTTCGAGAGATCCCTAAATATCCATTTGAGAAAATAGATGAATAGATAGGGCGAAGCCAGCTGAAGGAAGGTCGCGTTAGCGCCCGCCCCAGTCGTTGAGTCCTTCAGTTGAGTTGGTTTAAAGATCGAATGAATGTGGCTTCCATTCCGTTAGATAAGAACAGATTTGATAAATAATGATAACTCTCAAATAGAGTATTAGAACGGAAAGATCCATTAGATAATGAACTATTGGTTCTAAGCCATCTCTGACGATTAATCAACAATTCGAAGTTCTTTTCTTGCGTATTCCTGATAAACCAGCATTTATATATAGATGTAGGAGGATCTGTTTGGGAAGTAAGAAGCCCCTTTGACAACTCTCAGTCTAAGTGGTTATCCAACTAAGCAAAAGAGAGAAGATGCTTTCCCGAACCGAGTGACTTTCGACTATAAATGTTTTGAACACTAGACATAAGTCATAGGGTCTACGGGGATGACTCCAAAAGCTAAGGAGATTAATTCCTTTAGTTAGAGAGCTGAATGGAAGGAGTCTCAGATCTATGTAGTTCTCGACCCTTTTTTATACAGTTCCTGATAGGTTATTTTGTGGCTCTTCACTCTAACCCTAAAGTACTCTGTGAGCCCAATCTATTTAACGTGGACCCTCTGGCGGCTTCCTTGTTGGGAAAGTGGTTGATAGGAACTTAAGACTTTTTGGGGCACTCAGAGTTGTTGATGGTTCAACCTTTACCGTGTCACCGGGCACCAATCCACAGGCTACTCTATTGATGCTTGGCTGGTAAGTGCTTTAATATGCGTTGGATATTGTACAGAAGTGCGATTGCGACTAATCGGGAGCTTCCGTATGTAAACGAAAGAGTAGACATCCTGAATCCTACTTCAGGTTCAAATTCGAATAGAAAGAAGGCCATCGACCTCTCATTCTGGCTATTCAACTGAATCGAATGGTCCTTCGACCTTCGTTTGATTCCGACGGCCGGCATAGATCTCATGAGACCGGCCCACTATTACTATAAAAAAAGCCTTGCCCTCTCCTTACAGTGGCTTTCAGCTCCTTTCCTTTGCTACTAGGAAAGTAAGCAACTTCTATTAGCGTTGGACCTTGAGTCGAATTGATCGTGTCATGTGCAACGTTCATCAATGATGTTTCATTAATGTCCATTGATTTAGACTCCTTCCCCCTTCTCAACTACAAAAAAGATCGAGAGGGGCCGAAAGCCCCCAAAGAACGAAAACAGAATTCGATTCACTCCCCATTCTCTCAACAATAAATAAAGCTCGTCCTGGGCCGGGTCTTTCCCTGTTGTTCTGTTACCGCCACAAGATGTTGGGCTGACTCCGTTAGGCAAGAGGACCCCTACTGATATTGACTGACCTGTTGATAGGCTATAAGTAGGCGCAAGACCTACTCCCTCCCATCCCAGGAATAATTGAAGAGAGTTATCTCGAGTCACCAATATTTGAACCGCTAAGCCAGTTCAGGCTCAACTCTTCACTTTACGTTAGCGGACCTACAGGTCGGGTCGGGGCTCTGTGCTCTTTCTTTCTATGTGGGATGATTTTTTGCCCATACCATACATGCAAACACAACAAACCAAACCAAACAAAGACACAACTTTGCGCAGAGCTGGTGGATGATCAAAAGCTTCTCTATGCCATCAAACTGTGAGACTTTCTTTTATGTTATGCCGGAGAAGAGAACATGACATTCAAAATGGTTTATGTGTTTATGTAGCTATTGGGCAAAAAACGTCTTCTGTGGCCCAAGTAGTAACAATTTTACAGGAAAGGGAAGCGATGGAATACACTATTGTGGTAGCCGAAATGGTGGATTCCCCTGCTACATTACAATACCTTGCTCCTTATACAGGAGCAGCTCTAGCTGAATATTTTTGTATCATGAACGACACACTTTAATCATTTATGATGATCTCTCCAAACAACACAACTTTATTCCATTCGGGCCTCTCTTTGGAGAGTCCCTTCTTTCCAATCTATAAATATAGTACTGGCTTGCTATTCATATTATTTATGCTTGACCGGTACCAAGAACTCCATTTTCATTGAATTCTGGGTCTGGGCGCTTAGCAGCCCCTACTTTCACATTTCTTCCAATATTGGTCTACTTCCATTTAGACGACAAGGGTTGGAACCCTACTGCGAGAGGGACGCCTCGCGAGCCAGGCTTTTAGAGATGAGGCTTTTTGGCGAAGCCAAGTTAATTTCGGGCCACCAAACCCTGCAACTGATGAGAAGGCCCTATGGAGTAAAGAGAAACGTGTACGTTGTCATACTCCCTGCCTTCCAAAGGTGCCTAGAGGACGGGCCAGACGTAGCAGAGCAACGATCGGGGAGTGGGTTCCCCACTGGAAGGGGGACAGGAGATGGCCATCTCAAGGCACATCACGACATACAGGCAACACCGACGAGACCTGGGAAAGCAACCCGATTGGGTGTCAGAGGATCCATAGTACCTGCAGCCTCCCGAACTTCATATTCATCATTTTGGAAAGTGAGGGGAAGGGATCTCTATTCTTCAACGGAAAAAAAGGGAGCAGATTATTTCCTTCTCAATGATATCCAACGATCAAGACAATTCCCGTGAAACTCTTTCATAGAAGTTCATTCTTATTCTTACAAAGCAAATAGCATTTCCTATTGATTTGGCCCCTAGACTGGGCCTATTCTGATTCTGAATTATCCGTCGCTACGCTGTTCCCCATTAGTAATGAGGATTCGAAATATCACACATTGATTAATCAAAGAGAGATTCAACAACAAAAAGAAAGATTGATTCTTTGGGATCCTTCCTTAATTCAAACAAAATAAAAAGAGATAGAATCAGGCTGATTCCCGGTGTTCCAAAAATGTCTGCGATTGAGTAAATAGCTCTACGAACAAATGGATCGGATCAACTTGGAAACTGGAAAGATTTGTACAAGTTATACGTTCGTCACCAAAAAGCATGTTTTTTTTTACCGACGCACAAAGAAAATATTTTGTTGCAAATGAACAAGATATTGAGGAATTTTCCATACGTAAAATCAGAATTATTGATACGGGCCTTTTCCACAGAAAAGGGGAATCTTGTGTTCCAGTTTCGAGAGCTTTCTGCCAGTTTTTGGCAGCTTTCACTTTCAACCCGATTCACCGCCATAGAGAAGTCTGTATTTTTCCAATCAACTTCAAACAAAATTGGAACAGATCCACATACACCTTGGTTGACATGAGTATATAAGTCATGTTATACTGTTGAATAACAAGCCTTCTATTTTGATATGTAGAAAACTCGTGTGCTTGGGAGTCCCTGATGAAACAATAAACCAAGATTTTACCATGACTGCAATTTTTAGAGAGAGGCGAAAGTGAACCCAAGCTTAAGGAGCTCTGAGCCCCAAGCCAGCACTTGCTACTCTCTTGTTGGTGATCGTGTTTGGTAGCTCTTCGGTGTATCGACAGTCTTCCCGATTTTCCACTCGATAGATCCCGCAAATATGCTACTAATTCGTGGGTGCCTATTCTTCGATCCAAACTGATGATTCACCGCATTCCCTTCTCTAGTCAGGAATGCAGTCAGGGATGCCCAACTCAAGATAAGTCCTAAGGTTCTGTTAAAGTAGAAGGTTAAAGAAAGAACTTATTCTTCCGACGTTAAGAATTCTTCCAATAATTATGAGCTTGATCTTTTCAAAAAACTGCTGCTGAATTCATGGGCAGGCAAGAGAGAACCAGGCGAACTGAAAGATCTTAGTAGCCCGAGGAAAAGAAAGCAAAAGCGATTCCCGTAGTAGCGGCGGGCGAAATGGGAGCTACCTAAACCGTGAAAATAGGGTTGTGGTAGAGCAATACAAGCATCGTCCAGCTAGGAGAAGCAGCCCGAATGTTGTACCCTAGATGGCGAAAGTCCAGTAGCCGAAAGCATCACTACCTTAGGCTCTGACCCGAGTAGCATGGGGCACGTGGAATCTCATATGAATCAGCAAGGACCACCTTGCAAGGCTAAATACTTCTGGGTGACCGATAGCGAAGTAGTACCATGAGGGTAAAGAACCCCCAAGAGTGAAATAGAACATGAAAGCGTAAGCTCCCAAGCAGTGGGAGGAGCCAGGGCTTTGACCGCGTGCCTGTTGAAGAATGAGCCGGCGACTCATAGGCAGTGGCTTGGTTAAGGGAACCCATCATAGCTGTAGCGAAAGCGAGTCGCTTACAAAAGCACTGCCAATCCCTTTGAACAAGATTATTGCAAGCTTGGATCAGTTGTGCTTGAGGGTGATTAGAGGAAATCAAATGAATCACAACATGCAAACAATATTCCAAATCTGTTTCAAGAATGACCTGCTTGTAACCCAAATCCCATGCCACAAATTGTAGTCTACTCGGCATGTGTCGATTCTTTGCTGGAGAAGCCTAGATCACTAGTTTTGGACTATCGATAAACCCCCCTCTGCCCGCAGCTCAACATTCAAGTGAGTCACTTTACCCGGTGCTTACTGTCACCTTTGGATGTTGTCGTGATGCTTTGGTTACGAAGGTTACCGTGGTCTAGGGGATGGAAGAGAGTGCAGAGCACATTCAAAAATTAACCTAATCAACACTTATCTTATCAGATTATCTTTCCTTCACCGTCATTGACATTGAACTGGAATTATGGCGAAGAAAATAACCACGGTAACCGAAGGCTTACTTACTAATTGGGGGCAATCTACGGATGAGCTAATGGCTGCCCTTTTCTTGCTCCCTAGGAAAGAAGTAAAAGACTGATAAAGGGAAGATAGATATTACTGGTAAGGACGGGAATCGTGACTGATTGCGCCTACCCTAATTACTCCTTACCTTACTCTATTAAGTAAAGTCTTTCTATGTCCAGTACTCTACTTGAAAGTAATTAGTTAGAAAAAGAACGTAGCTCGTCGAAGTGTGAGCCTACTAACTAGTTAGTTCTTGCAAGTTATAGCTTCATCTTATCCCCCAGGAATGGATACATGGAAAGCCAGGGACATAGTTCAACTCCTTCCGTTCATTTACTTCAGCTTCAGGTGGACAAAGGAGGATCTCATTGCTTGAACATTCGCTACCTGCTCTTTTCTCTGGTTTAGTAGGTTTCCCAGTCAAAATAGGAGCTCTGAAATGTGTCAAGAATCAAAGAAAAGTTCGAAAATTGGCGAATTCAATGCAATATCTGGCCTAGTGAAAACCATGGCATACATCAAACTACCAACTGCATAAGAATAAGGAACAAGAGACATTTCCTTCTTCTCTTCATCAGTTGATGGACTTGACTTTTTCTTTAGCCTCTCGACGGCCCCTACTGAAGATAGGTCCCCAAACTACGACCGAGAGTTTCACCTTTTAAAGCGCCAGTCGCGTAGGGCGACTGGGCCAGGCCGAGTTAGAAAGGCTTTGATGACTCAAGGTTCATATTAGGGAAAAGAGAGTGAGGGGAAGAGGGGGCAGCCCTTGGCCCGATCATCCAATTCGCTCCAACAGACAGGCATGGTTCTGTATTTAGTACCTCTAAGAAATATGATTATCCACCGTTAGTCAGTAATGTGGGTTAGCTTGGATTACTTAGTGTTGCGCGCCTAGGAGGGCAGCACGCTTTGGGATGCGGGGGAGCTATTATCATCCAGCTCCCTAACCTAAAGCGGCACTGGATTTGGACCGCAGGGAACCGTAGCATAGGGGGATGTCTAATCCTTTTGCCGCCGCAAGGCTAGCTAATCGTACGCAGCAGGCTTGAATACCCCTGGCTCTGGAAGGCACATGAGTCTGAACGCTATGTTGAATATGCGACCGAGACTACACTACGTAGGTACCTGTGCAGGTGAGGCGTCAGCCAGTCCTAGAAACGGCAGCAGTGGCGCGAGGAGTTAACGACTGGAAGTGCTGCAACCTAGGGATCAGAAGATGAGCACTAAAAGTAAGAGAAGTGAGGCGTTCCATCGAGAAGCCACTCGCGGCACACTGACTAGAAATCATTTGTGAGAAGGTCTTCTGGCACAGGCAAACTACTAATCGATTCTTTGGTAATTAGTGATAGAATACAACCCGAGTTGACCAATGATAGATAGGTAGGAACGGCAGGACCTAAACGAGCTAGGCTTCATTAGCCAGTTCTCCTTTTATAAGCAATTCTTAATACCGCTCGGGCTCCCGGTGATAGAGGGGGATCCCATAGCTCTTAGAACAGATGATATAAGATCTTACTAAAAAAGTCTTTTTATGAAATATATAGATAGACGGTATATAGCAATAACAATGGCAGCCAAAAAAGGAGGTGATCCAGCCGCACCTTCCAGTACGGCTACCTTGTTACGACTTCACTCCAGTCACTAGCCCTACCTTTGGTGTCTAGCAGGTGTATAAGGATAAAGTGAAGATGAAGTAAGGATGGCTTGGGCACCTCTGGAATTGAAAGTTCCTTGCCTTAGACTTTGAGTTGACAGAGAGGAATGACAGAACTCTTGGCCTTACGAGATACGGGCAACTTTGCTATTCAAAGGGATAGAAGTAAGAAAATGTTGGAAGAGATAGACCTCTTTCGCTTAGTTGGATTACAAGCCTTTGTGAAGGTGACCTTATTTTGGGCAAGAGGCTCACCGCGGGTGCCGTAGTCAAGAGAGAATCCTTTATCTTCTGTTACCGATCTAGTGAGCTAGTGCAATTATAGAAAGATTCCTTTTAAGAGACCACTAAAATCCCTTTTATGGCACGTTTACCCCCTTTCAGGGGTTCTGTTAACACGAGGGGTTTTAAACGTCGCATTTCATCTTCCAGAGACCGCTCTCTCATTAGGATATGGAAGGGTCGAGTCTTTTTCTGAGTCATGAATCTCCTCGGTACTTGAACTTGATTCTTTAAAGCTGGGAACTCCATTCAATTAGCCGGGCATAAGCTCTCCCCTTGCTTAGCTCCTTTTTATAAAGCGCAAAAGCTAAAGTGCTACATAGAGCTCTTTTATTATAGGGCGAGGAGTCTACTTCCTAAATCCCATTTTAGAGGGCAGGTATCACACTCTATACGATTGTCAGCTAAGTAAATAGATGGGGCAGATGAAGAAAGAAAGCGCTTTGAAAGTTGTAAACCACACGAAATCAGGCTTCACCTTAGCTACTAATAGGCTTCCTCTGGCAACGACTTTCATTTTTCTACCGGCATACGCTAGGAGCATCACTCTGACGCTAGAAGCTTTCTTTCTTCCCCTTGTTAGCCATCCTCTTTGGTTTCTCACATGACAGCTTTTGAAGTAAGCTAGTCAAGCAATAACAGCGGGATCAGGGAATGTGAACTCAGACAGTACGGGAAGAGCCACCCTTTTCCTCTCAAGCGAGAGTAGCTGAAAGGAAGTGACGGAAGCCAGCTAGAAGCTTAAGTGAATCTCTTTGGCGAGGTTAAGAATCCGTCTATTCAATGGGGCTATTAGAGAAGTAAAGGGTAGAAAAATCTTCCTTCAGTAAGTAAGGTCCATGGATTCATGTGAGTGACTTTGTCTTTTGTGAGCGTAGGCAGTAAAGGAGCACGTATGCGCAGGTGTCGGGGTGAAAGCTCAATCCAAGACATGAAAGCAGAATCACAACTGTCAAAGTAAGTAGGTCAATGCCAATGAAAAAAGACATGGTTTAACTTAGTCTAGTCCTAAGGAAAGCAAATGATATAGAATAAGATGTCATCTCATGTCCTCTTTAAATGGGCACGAAGGCTAAAAGAAAAAGTAAGGTGCAAAGGGCACTCCTTAAACCACTTTCTAGTTGAAGATGGAGGTGAGGGAAGACAGAAGGAATAACATAATTAGTAACCTCTTGCAGCATTCTTCTTGTATTAGTTAGAAATAAGACTAGAAAAAGAGAATTCCTTTTGGTTAAGATAAAGATTAATGGATAGAAAGATTCATGGGTTGAAGCGAAAGGAGCTCAGTTCAGGGGCCTGTGTGCCTTGTTTCCAAGATCCGGTGGGTAGCTTTCATATTCCCTAGGGCTTTTATTCAGATGGAGGGGCAGTCTGAATTCATCAACCAAAGATGAAAGTAAGAGAGGCAATTCTTAAGATTCTTTGATCCCAAAAGCCCAACACTCGGCCTAGGAATTCTTGTCCGAACCTTCCATCCATAAGCTAATCAATCGAAAAGCCAAGTCGGCCATCATTCGACACCTTCCACTACTAAAGTATGCTATCAAAGGAAAGAGTCACCCAAGAAGGCATTTCCAACCAAAACCTCACCTGTCCCAGAACCGTAACCCATCACTTGGCCTCTCCATGAATGTGATTGCCTAGATCTTCGTCATTCTCTTCCACCGAAAGCAAAAATGGCATAATCAATCGCATCTGCAACCGAACCCAAGCTGGTGAATAAGCAAGTGATTGGTCTTTTTTAGTCTTTATTAGCTTGATCAGCAACTAGGACACAAATGAAGGAGCTTTTAGAATGACTTCAATTGGCACACACAACATTACCCCAACTCTTCCTTAGCCTCTTAGACTGCCTTGCCTGACCTTGAGGGCGAGAAAAAGAGCTCGTTCTTCCATTTTGAGATCTTTATATTCGTAAGATCATAATAGAGTCCCTTTACTTTCTATTATATTAGTCAAGCGCTAGCGCCCTACAACTAGTATAGTATAGCAGAGCAGCCAGCTTCAAAGCTTACCTAAAACAAATAAGAAGTATTCTAAAAAAAGAGAGAGGTTAGGGGGCTGAGAAGCTCTTGCTTGCTGCTTGCTGTCTACTTCGCGAGCAGGGGCCCTTGGGCCACTTGACTGGTTGGAAAGGGGTTCGACTCAATATTCTTGAAGGAATCCTTTAGCTACTAATCTAGCCTTGTATCTATCTACCGAGCCATTTGTTTTATGCTTAATCTTGTAATCCACTTGCAGCCAATGGCTTCTTCCCTGCTGGCAATGAGACTAAGTCTTATTATTTCTTTCCTGGGCGTTGGTCCTAAGCAATGTCTTACGCAAAGCGACTCACAAAGAAAAAGATCCCCTTTTTTTATGTTAGGGGAGCACTAAAATGTAACTTCGATCGGATGCGGGTATCAAATCCCGCCGCTGAGATGTCCAGCGGATTCATGGGCCTTGCTACTTTCAATCAGAAAAGGAAGATTGAGCAAGGCAAAGGAGAAAGAATTTATCCCCCCTTCTCTGGTTACCCACCGCCGCATATGTCAAAAAAGAAGGAGGCATTTAGCTAAGCGAGAAGCTGTGATCCAAGCCCCTCCTCGGCCGGAGAGCCTCCAGGACAAGGAGGCGGCGATCAACCATCTACTCTCGAGATTCATATTGATCAATAGATCTCCGCGCCATGACAGTTCGCTAAGTAGACTCACTCTACCGAGGGGCAACAAAGGCTGGAACTCTTCCTGCCAAAAACAAGGGACCTACTTCTTATCCTAGGAGTTAGTGAGTATGAAAGAGTCCCCTCTCTATCTGTCTCTCCGAGTTTCTACTACTAAGCAGGACTTTAGCTATTCAATCATAGAATCGATTCCGATCAAGCTGAAAAAACTATAAATCTCTTCTTTTTTTCTATTGATATAACCCGCCGAACGATTCCCTAGCAGAAGCGCAAAATATGAGAAAATAAAATAAATGAAGAGAAAGAAGAAGGCCCGACTTCAATGCTATAAAGCATAAATAATAACTTCATAGCTATCAAGCTGAAAAAAGAAAAAGAAGTGTGGAGGAGGCGGTGCGATGATACTCACCTCAGCCTCTCTGGCAGCATTAGTTACCAGATTCATTTAGTGACAGCCTTAAGATAAGGAAGTCCTTTATTTTCATTGTTGAAATAGGCGGAAACTCCAAGCACCGACTCCTGTTGATGCGATCAAACACGAAAAGTCAGTAATAAAGAATATGTGCTCCTCGCTCCCGCTATGGTTCGATACGATATGGTTTGATTGGTCCAGCCTTTAGAAACTAACTATCTTCTCTTCCCGTCATTAGTTCTCCTTCTTTTTGGTCTTATTCCTCCTTCAAGTGCCCTATGAAGTTAGTGTGAATGGTCACTTTACCATACATCGGAATATGCTGTACCGCAATGCAGGCTTGGCGCTTCGTATATCATCAAAAAGAAAAGGAAGATGCTTATTATCTTTTAGACTTTAATACAATACTTGAAATGCACGAGAGTAAAGTGATTCCAGGGCTGCTTAATCGACAAAGTAAGATAGATGAGATTGAATCGGCTGAAAGAGAAGGTAAGACTTAAAGAAGCTAACAACAGATCTTAGTTCTACCTAACAGGTAATCCCAGATTCATAATGTGAAATGAAGTCACTCTGGAGGCATGATTATATGATTGAATGATCAAGCCTGCTAATCCGAGCTAAGAACAGGAAATGTCAGTGACTTAAAGGCGTGAAAAGAGCATTATCCATCGAGCTACTTCTTTCCTAGCTTCGTCAGTTTGTCTAGGAGCAGGAGTAAGAATTCATAAGTAGTGGTGAATCCGTGTAGCTGTCAGCAACAATGGTAGTTGTTTATTCTCACCTGCTAGCTGGTTTTCCTTGCGCTAAGCCCTTCTCTTATCTATAACTTTGGCGAATAGTGAAAATCATTATTCCCTCCAATCTTTACAGAATGATTTGACCCCCACTCCAAGCGTGCTAAGCTGTAGTATGTTTTTTAAGAAAATCTTTCCCAGTGTGCCAAGCCCCCTCCCAACGGTCTCAGGCCATGGTCTGGGTCAATGAACTAGTCTCGTCCCCCTAACCTAAGAGTTCTGGTTATGACCAGCCGAAAATAGGTCCTCTAGATGCCTTATAACCGTCTTTTTTGCCCATTCCCGCTTATGCGTACTTCATGGCTGATAGGATCGTCTTTCACTGCATCGCATTTGCCGGGGCTGAATCCCCTTTCTTGAGCTATCGCCTTCGCTCGTTGGCAGAACGCCTTGATACGTGCATCTAGTTTGTTAGGGTGATGGTATAGCTGGTTGGTCCAGCCTATTCTTGAAATAAACAACTCGCACACACTCTCTTTCCAAAAAAAAATCAATACACCAAGCACTATACTTAGATTTATTGGATTTGTTGCTAAAATATCGGTATTAAACCCGAAACTCCCGGCAGATGGCCAGTGGCCCAAAGAAATAAAAGAATCAATTACGTTTTTCATATGATCGACCCGGGCAATCACTAGGTACAAAAGATGGAATTTTGATTGAAACTATTCATAAAAAAAGCCACCTGAAGCCCTGCGATTAGAAAATAAGAGGACTGAGATTCGTTTTGTATGAGACAAACAAAATTCGGGATGATGCTGTCAGTAGTTAAGAAGGTGACGAAGGAAGGTAATGCAGTCAAGCCGTTAAGTTGGGAGTTCGAGGGTTCCAGATGAGAGATTCACTTCGTCGCAGCTTATTATAGAGATATAATCAGGTATTCTTGCCCGGAGATTTGGACTACATGGACCTAAGCAAGGTACTCTATCCAATATTGCTTTATAGAAACTAAGAGTAGGAAAAGAATGGCTAGCTAACCTAACTAGCTGATAGAGCACCATAAGAAGTCAAATGCAAAGGGTCCAATAAGATTGAAGAGGAGAGATGGTTGATAGCTTAGATTTTTCAACTCAATTAGGGATGAGGAGCTCTCGGGACTCGACCATTATGTAAGGTCTGTTACGGAAGAGACTCGACCTAGAGAAAATAGGGCAATGAGTTGTTAGAATGAATGAGGTCACCGCAGTGAGTGTCAGGAGAAAGAAAATAATTAGACGCGTCTCATATTTTTTAGTTGATAGAGGGATCAAATGGTATATAGTTGATTTGTTGGTAGCTTGGAGGATTAAAAGCATGACTCTTGCTTTCCAATTGGTTGTTTTTGCATTAATTGCTACTTTATTAATCTTTCATATGCAAAATCTTATTATCAGGGGGGGATATGTTCTATCACCCCTAGAAATAAAGCGAGTCACGGGCCAAGGCTCCGACAGGACCTAGAGGTCGGATGAGGCATTGGCTCTCTAAAAAAAGGATTTCCTATCGTTGCATGGGTTCCTTTTTGTGGACTACATGAATTTGTGACATACCGAGATTGATTCATTTCATCGATGGAAATAAGTCAAGTTACCTAACGTGACAATGAACATCATGCTACTCAGACTATATGCTTAACACATGTTACATGAATCCAATTTTTATTTCATCCAGGAAAAGCCATCTTTTTCTCAACAATGTCTTTGTCATTTGATCCAATAGCGTTCCGTTAGATAGGAACAGATTTGATAAATACTGATAACTCTCGGATAGACCGGATCTTGGAAACAAGGCAAACAGGCCCCTGAGCTGAGCTCCTTTCGCTTCGACCCATGAATCTTTCTATCCATTAATTTTTATCTTAACCAAAAGAAATTCTCTTTTTATAGTCTTATTTCTAACTAATACAAGAAGAATGTTGCAAGAGGTTACTAATTATGCTATTCCTTCTGTCTTCCCTCACCTCCATCTTCAACTAGAAAGCAGTTTAAGGAGTGCCCTTCGCACCTTACTTTTTCTTTTAGCCTTCGTGCCCCATTTAAAGAGGACATGAGATGACATCTTATTCTATGTCATTGCATTCTCTAGATAATTCAAATCAAAGCAATTGGATGTCCAACTCGGGCCTATATGACATGACCGATCAATAGATCCACCTTTGTTATATATTCCATACATCACACTAGATAGATATCATATTCATGGAATACGATTCACTTTTAAGATGCCTTGGTGGTGAAATGGTAGACACGCGAGACTCAAAATCTCGTGCTAAAGAGCGTGAAGGTTCGAGTCCTCTTCAAGGCATAATATTAAGAATGCTCATTCAATGAGCATTCTGAATTGGAATAAATTCGGCAGCGGATCGTGGAGAAATTCTATGGCTAGGATCTTTAGTATTCTCTTATTTATTACCTGTGTCTACTATTTAGGCATAATACCCTCACCCATTCTTACTAAGAAACTGAAAGAAGCTAAGAAACTGAAAGAGGCCTCAAAAATAGAAGAAAGGAAGGAAAGTGAGAAAGAAAGAGATGTAGAAATGCTTCCGAAATGGGTCTTGTTCATGGTGGTAAGCGAGGGAGGATTTAGTAAAGGGATAATGCCGCTTTATACTAATATAGTCCCGAGTTGGTAATTAGAGTTAGAAGCTTCACAGCTTTCTCCACTCACCTCCACGGGCGAATATAGTCTACGTTACTCTTTCTTGGCTAGTCTAGTAGACTATATTCTAGGTCATTCGGAAGGGCTCTGGAAGCCAGAGAAAGACAAAAACAAGGCTTCTTGCGGCCCAGACAAGCATCAAAGCCCAGAAATCCACCAACCATCGAAGAGTTAACCGTAAATACTGATGGGGAAGAACCCCTCTTCCGCAGAAACACAGAAAGAAAAGTCAACAGTCCCAGAGCCTATTCTTTCAAAGAGCACATTCCCATTCCCAGCACCCTATTATCTTATCTAGCGGCTCTTTCTGTGCGAGGTTCTCTTTTATACTCTTGATCTAGGAAGCAAGCACTCTTTTGTAAGCCTTCGAGAGGGTTCGTAGCCTTGCTAACGGTTTTCAACCTCACTCAAGGCATAGCTCAAATCTAGAAAAGTTTTTTTTAAAGTGTTCAAAAATCATCTGTGAACAAATCGGCTCTTGCAGCTTATAAGGTGCGCTCTTTCGTTCATTAGCTAGGGATTCACATCTTGATTGCCTACGAAAGTCATAGCTCGGATTGGAAAAAAGGGCTTTGCTTTCCGATCGCTTTTTGAGGCCGGTTTGGATGAGCGTGGGAAAGTTTGGGATTCACTATCGCTTTATGCTTGGAGCGGCTCACCCCCTTATCATTTAAAGGGCGAAGTTGCCGAAGCGAGTCGAAAGGCCCAAGAGTCATCTTTGAAGGCTACTATGCATCCTTATTCATATTAGAGTGTAAGGTAGGTTTGGGTATAGCAGGACTTGAACCTACGACCATTAGGTTAAAATCTCAATGCTCTACCAACTGAGCTATACACCCCAAAAAAGATGTAGTAGTAAATAAGGATTGGTACAAAAAAGAGGCCGGCCCCCCTTCTTCTCACTAAAAGAAGTCCCGGGCGAGAAGTGATCGAAGCATCGATGAAATGAATCTATTCTCCAAATCACCAAGATGTTAGACCATACAAGGATTCCGCTTCTTACGACCGGAAGCCACTCCTTCTCTGAGGCGGCTCGCCCATCTCTTCTTAAGAGGTTAGAGGAGGGTCTAGGAGGAGTTTGGTTTCAAGCCCCGGTTCAAACAGGAGGAGTACGCCATGCTAATATGCCAGGATAGCCCCATTAAGACCAATGCATCCTCTTTTCTAAAGGGCATAATTATATGAATTATATCTTCTCCACCGCCTCCCGTAATCATGAATTCTGGCCGCGCCAGTAGGGTTGAGATATGGCCTCTGTAAAGGTATCAGGTTGGTGGGCCCTTCGAGAGTTGCGGGTCCTTGCCGCTGCATGAGTGTTAGCTCACGCTCAAAACTCCTCCGACACGAGTCCTAGTCGTT
>NC_061122.1:200344757-200356019 GCF_002878395.1 Capsicum annuum | reverse complement strand
CTAAAGTTTTGCTTATCGTTAGTACGACTTGTAGCATTAGTGAGTTCTTGGGTATGATTTGATGATTCGCGTCTTTCAACAGATATGAGTTGATTGCTTGTGCTCTCTTCCTATGGTTATCCTCTATTGTGACTTTGCTCTTCAACTACATTTCTACTTCAGCTCTGATAGGATCCAGTAACGATATGCCTAATCTTGGATAGAGGGGTGAGTTAAGTTTTTGCCCTCAGTTTATACTCATTGGATTCAGTTTGAATTTGATACCTTGGAATGGTGGCTTAAGGTTTATGGTAGATTTGGAGTGTGTATGCTTACCCATCTACATGATTTGTTATGATAGTTAAAATCGGGCAATTCAGCCTTGGTGTTATGGTTTCAACCGGGAGTTGTAGAGTTTGGGTGTAGCCTTCGTTTTTAGATTTATCCCAATTAAGGTTTTATCTATAGGTTGGCTAAGCCTACTCCTTGCCTACTTTTTTACACTTCTTCAATTTTGGCGTATTGAGGTGAATTAATTTTTAGTTTTCATTGAAATTTTAGATGATCTAATCAGCAGGAGTAGTATGATCGAGTTGGATTCAACATGGATTCATCCTCGATTGATAGGACATCCTGGAGCGGATTATTTGGTTATAAAAGTTTGTGCTTTAAATTCTTGATTATTAGTTTTGGGGGTCACTCGGAATAGTTGTAGTATTAGCATGGATTGTAGAATTTGACCATCTTCATTGTGTATCCAGGTAACACCTTGTGGGTTTATCTTATGCTTAGTAGCATGGATTTCGCTAGATCAGATTTAGTTCCTGAGGTTAGTATGATGGAATTGTACGAACAGGAATCGATTGACCTTCTTCTTAGTTTGGAGTGGATAGCAGGTTTGGAAAGGCAAAAAAAAGTTATATTTGTATGTTGGAGTTGGTTGCATGATTCATTCCTTGGTTTACCTTTGGCTTGGATGGATTTTCACTTGGTTGTTTTGGTATCAGTATAGTATCAGTGTGTAGTGATTTAGATTTACATGCATCAGCCTTCTTCGGTTCAGTGGGAGGCCAGTTATTTCTTGAGGTTGAGTTTTGGTTGTTAGAGAAGTGAAGTAAGGAAGTTGGTTGAAAAAGGGATACCTATAAAAAAATCCCTTTGAAATATTATTTCTTCTTACAGTTTACCTTGGGAGTCTTGCTCGAAGCATGCGAGCCCAGTACCTCATCCTTTTGAAATTTTGTGATCTGTTTATCCATTGGCTTTCACTAACGAAAGTTCTTTAAGTAGTGGATATTGTAATGACCCTCTAGGTCATTTCCCTGATTTGTACACTTTTTTGGCATTTTGAGCCTTCTCATAACTGCTATAGGTTATTTATGAACTGCCAAAACTATCAATTTGGTTATCAGATAATGCATTTGGGTTTTAGGCTCATTTTCTTGTGTTGGAGCTTTCATTGTTAAGGAATTAGTCTCGGATCAAAGCTCCTAATAGATGACCTCGGATGAGAATTTTGGCAACCCTATTAGCTCCAGGAACATTGATTTTAGGCTACAGGACCCTTGGTTCAGGTTTTAAACTTATTTTGGACTATTGGGTGGGTTATATGAAAAATAAAACTACAGGTGCGGCCCCATGTTTAGTCAAAACAATCTCGAATTAAAGTTTTAATGGTTCCATTGAGTTTGACATGTCGAATTTGGCATGGTAGCATAGTTTGTTTGCGCGCATGGGGTTTCAAATGAATAGCGAGCACCCGATCAGAGTCTATTTTGGACTTAGAAAATCTGATGCATCACGTTGCAGTGCAACCACTTAAGTGATCGCTTAAGCGGCGGCGCTTTAGCGGCCTTGTCCATTTGGCCAAGAGCCTCTTAAGCAAACAATATTTGATTTAGCGGACACCGCTTTAGCGACCTAGGCGTCACTTTATTGGTACTCATGCTATATTCCTAAGCACTTTAGCGGTCAAGGCTCCTCTTTAGCGGCAGTCGCTTAAGCGATTGGGTGACCGCTTAAGTGGCACCTAGGGGATCTTAAATCTCCTTCTTCACCCGATTTTCCATCATTTCCTTCACCTTATTTACACTATTTTGAGATCTTAAAGAGAGGTAAAAATGGTGAATTAGCCATTGAAGCTAAGGTAAGTTAGCCTAACACTCCTTGGTCATTTTCCATTTATTTTTCCATTAATTTCCATCCTATCTCATGGTAAATTCTTAGAAATTAGGTCTTTAACTCCCTAAACCTTAGGGGATGATAGTCATGCACCATTGTGCTTAATTTTTAAGCACAACATTCCTTGTTCTTCGAGGGACCTCATGATGAATTCAATTTTAAATTCCATTTGCAGGGACCATGAGCTCATTCTTGATCCAAATTCCAACCCAACCCTTTATATAGCAATATGGGCCTCATTTTACTCCTAATGACGTGTAGATTTCTATTTTGATAGCGCAGTGGCATTCTAAGTTCGTGGATCAAAGACGGACGATTTTTGGCCCATTTAAGAATTTGCGGTTCGGCATCGAGGTAGGCTTCTGTCTACTCTTCTTTATTAGATTGTGTATTATATATATTGAATGTTAGATAGGGATGTTAGGATTGTTTATGGATAAACTTATATAACTTAGCCTAATTTATGAGTTTAGGATTGAAGGTTGAATCGACCCTTAAGATGAAACACTTGTTATTCCCATAAGATTCTATTACCCTAGGTTGCTAGTATGTTAGACATAGTTGAGGCTAAAGACCTTTATTATAAGGTCTACTGCTTTACTCAGTGGATTATTATGGTTTTTTGAACTATGATATTACAGTTATGCCAATTATATATTATTGGGCCAAAGGCCGTGATGACGATATTATTTGAACTCTGGGTGAGTGATCTATCTTTTTGAAGGATGTTATTAGTCTATAGACATTTAGATGCTTATAATTATATTGTTTGGACACTGGTCATGGAAAGCATATATTTGGTACCTTCATGCTCAGTTAATGGTATGATTCTAACTATAAATATGATTTTACTATTGTTTTTCTAAAAATGGATTTATTTTCATTTTTCACTTTTAAAATGAATTTTTTCATAACGGAAATTGTACCACCTTAATGAATGATTTATGTGCTTTTGGAACTAAACATGATGTCTTAGAAATTTGACCGAGATAGATTTTGGTCATGGTTTTACCACTATTGTTTACTTCAGTCGGAGGAAATTTTTACTCTTTCTACACTTTTATGATGATTTAGTCACGGAGTTAATCCTGGACAATGGATTTACTGACTTATATTCTTTTAGCCTCTATTTGAGTCCATGCATTTATTATAATTACATCTCTCTGGTATTGGATGAAGTTGATTAATTATGATTGAAAATCCTGGATCGAGACCTGATTGGTGTATACAAGTACTCTCGACCCCCCTAGGGGGCCTTTCATCCTTGAGCCACATGCCTAAGAAGAAAGGTTACCGTAGGTCCTATATTTACGAGCCATCAAACTGGAGGAGGTGTATACACTGGGTTGCCTTATGGAACTTGGATTGGTTATTATACTATGGATTTACTTTGCATTTATTCGTGCATGTGCGTTGCCTATCACCAGTATGTTGTTTGGTCCTTATATCTATCAACCCTATAAGGGGTTGCATATATAAGTGTTGTTTGTTGTGTGTTGTGTGCTGATTGAACCTTTCGAGTTATGGAGCTCGGTTAAGGTATTATTTTTTCTGACTAGCCGATTACTTTAATGTTATTATTATGGTTAGTCCGTGGTAGGTTTATTATGGACCGGTACTGATGTTGGAGGTATAATTTTGATTCCTATCTCTTACGTTATATTAGGGATGATTATCCCATGTTTAGACGTCTGGATTAGGGATCCTGATTATTTCAGTATTAGTTCCTCTCTTTTGTCATTTATTCATATTGTATATTCATTTCTTGGCCTTGTGTACTACTATATATCCTTCTATTACCCTTTATTTTATATACTGGTGATTACTATACGGTATAGTGCTTTAGTCCCTAAGTACGACTAGAATAGGATAGTTCATCCTTATTGCCTCCTTAGTTGTATTATGTTAGCTCCCTGGATATTTAGCTGTAGTTTACATTCCTTCTTGCATGTTATTTATATTTGAATTATCTTTGGAGCTCAGTCGGCAATGAGTACCACATGTTTAGTAATCATACTATACTTCCGCAACTTGCAGATCATAGTACAAATCCTCGCCGTTGTTGTGTACATCGTATGGAGAAGTTATGGATAAGAGATTTGGGGTGAACTCCTAACCTTCGGAGTATTATCATTCTTCCTCTTATAGATTAGACTGGTTTGTATGTTGTATTCAAAGATAAGTTTACCTTTATATTCATTTACTACTTCATTTTATTTTCTTATTATATTAGAAGATCTTGTACCGATTTCATGAGGTTTTGGAACTGTCCTATATATATATATATGTCTTTTATTATTATAATTATTTTGCTATCTTTATACCTTCTCTTGATAGTCCGCTGCTAGCAGCGCAGACAATAGGTTGGCTTACCTAATGGTAGATTATAGTAGGTCTCATCATGACCTGAAAAATTAGATCGTGACAAATATAACTAGTCATAATTAGAAAGTGCACCACAATATTTAATTCCTATGATTCTTATTTAAAAAATTTAGCGAAATTATTCTTTATCCAAAATATAATCAATGTTATGTGTTATCTCATCATTCAATTTATATAATTGTATCAAGTGCATCATCACAGATTGATCCCAAATACGCCTTAAAATACTTGATCACAAATTGGTTGTATCTGGTGCATCATCACAAATTTAGATACAGTAACTTTAACATCGTGTGATTTCTCAATAGTAAGGCATAAATTATTTTAATTTTATTTGTAATACTAAATTATATGGATTCATTTTCAATATTACTTTATATTTGGTAGATCAAGTAAATATTCATATAAGCCATAATATACACACACAGATGTGCTTTCTTTCAAATGATGAACTATTAATGTCTTGATTGCCATATAATAAAATTTTTTGGTCCTGTTTCATCAAGCAATATGAAGATCTAGTCCAATTAAACTTGACTGAGTACTTACATATCAACGTTTATTGCAACCCGTTCTTCTAATGTAGTTTCATTGTCGAAAAGGCTAATTATCTTCTCTTCACCACGTGTAGTGAGTTCCTTTATGTGCCCTAGGAGTTGCTAAATTATTTTCACACAAAAGCGAAGGTAAGTAAAGAAAAAAAGTGTTCATCAACCTAGAAACACAAAAGTTATTCATCCATGAATTAGATGAATAATCTCCATCTATATAAAAGAAGGAAGGAGAGCTGATTATGAATGAGGGGAGGATGCTATAGACGATTTGTAACACTAAGGTGTTTTTTATTTGTAAAGAAGTGTTTCTTGTTGTAATACCATAATTATCCTTAACAGTGGTTGTAAGTCTGTTTAAATTGCTAACCACAGTTAGTACAGGATTAAAATCATTCAATTTGTTTAATTAAAGGTTAAATATGAAAAGTCAAATATCACAGGGACCAAAATCATAATAAGGCCATAACACTGAGACTAATTTTTTCCCCATTTTTTAGATTATTTATTGCAAGTTGTAGCAATATTTTTCTATAATTATTATATTAAAGTTTGAAGTGCAAGTTATAGCAAATTTATAAAAATGAATTGTTTTTTTAAATTGTTTAATATATATATATATATATATATATATATATATATATATATTAATTAAAATTCCTCCTAACTTTTAGTGTGTATATTTTTCCCCTCTCCTCAATAACTGTTGATAATTGCTAAAGGGATAAAATTTTGAAACTCCTTTTTACGTTCCCCCACCCCACCCCACCCCTTTCTCCCCCTCCCTTTCTCCATCTGTATTTAAATTTTTAAAAAAGAATGATAAATATCCTGCACAATCTCTCCCAATAAAACTGATGCTCTATTTCCATTTTAAAGTTTTTTTAGTGGGTTTTAATTTTAAAATTTTGGTAGTCCATGAAATTTGTATATAATTTGATATCCTTGTAGTTTTAATTAATCGAGCTTAAATAAATCAATATTGTATATGCATTGAGTAACTTTTTATTGCTATGAAATTAGAGTTATAATCTTTTCATGGCGTCGACATCAATCGTTGTAGATACGAATTCAGTTGAAACTCGTGTCTACAGTTAAAAAAATATAATGTTTGGACAATTAATTCACATATTATACACATAACATACATTACACATACACATCCTATGCCGTTTATAGACATATGACAAAAAAAAGGATAGAAGTTAACGCCCAATTCTTACTTGTTTCATACAACTTTTTGATATATAATTGTATAAAAATATTTTTTGAAATTATATACATACAAATTTTATACTACTACCATATATACATATTTTTCTTTTATACCATTTGATCATAGTTGATGCCTCTCCACAATTCCTTCATTAGATCTTAGGTTCCCAATACAAATGATGGATTGATCATTATGTTCCATTTGATTCATTGTTATATCCTTCACAGTAATGTACAATGAAAATTTTATTCTCCTTTTGATCCAAATATACCTTGACTCCTGTATCATTGTGTATGATCATTGATGGACATATATCACTTATTACGTACTTAACTTCATTTTGAACTGATTTGATGTATATCTTCAGTTAAATTACAATTGCATGTATCAATCCATTAAACTTTGTATTTAAATCATACATAATCCCTTCAACACCAAAGTCTTTAGTTCTACCTATTGAAATTATATAGGATTGTCAATTTAAAATTTTCCAAAATAGATAAAAATATAAATTATGAAATTAAGTGACTTAAAAGTTGATAAAAATTATAAGTCATTTTACTACTGAGGCCATTCACCTCGTGAGGATATTAATGGAGCAGATTAGGGAGAGGAAGAAGGAATTGCACATGGTGTTCATTGATTTTGAGAAGACGTATGATAGAGTTCCCAGGGAGATCTTGTGTAGGTGCTTGGAGGCTAGGGGTGCCCGTGGCATACACTAGGTCGATCTATGATATGTACGATAGTGTGAAGACTCGTGTAAGTACGGTAAGAGAAAATTCAGAGAAATTTCCAATTTTGATGTGTTTGCAATAGGGATAAACTCTTAGCCCATTTTTATTTACCTTGGTGATGGATGTTTTGATGTGACATATTCAAGGAAAGGTGCTTTGGTATATGTTATTTGCTGATGATGTTGTACTAATTGACGAGACTCGGGGGGAGTTATGATAAGTTAGAGGTTTGGAGATAGAACCTTGAATCTAAATGTTTTAGATTGAGCAGAACTAAAATTAAGTACTTGGCATATAAGTTTAATAATTTGCTGGGTGAGGATAGCGTGGTTGTGGAGTTGGATTCTCAGGCCATTCGAAAGAGGGAGATTGTCAACTATATTTGGTCTATGATTTAGGGAAATGATGAGATTGATGAGGATGTCTCGTACCTCATTGGTCCAACATGGTTGAAATGGCAGCTCACCTTGAGTCTTGTATGATAAGAAGGTGCCTCTAAAGCTTAAAGGTAAGTTCTTCAAAGTGGCAGTCCAATAGACTATGTTGTATGGAGTAAAGTATTATCCAATTAAGAATTTACACATCCAAAAGTTGAAGGTGGCAGAGATGAGGATATTATGGTAGATGTGTGAACTTACTAGAAAAGATAAGGTTAGAAATAAGATTATTCGGGAGAAGGTGGAAGTGGCTTCGGTAGAGGACAAGATGCGAGAAGTGAGGTTGCGTTAGTTTAGGAATGTGATGAGAAGGGACACAGATGCCCAGTTTGGAGATGTGAGAGACCGGCTATAGATAGTTTTAAGTGGGGTAGAGGTAGGTCGAAAAAATATTGGAGGGAGGTGATTAAGCAGGACATGGGGCAGTTATCGCTTATGAAAGACATGACCCTTGATAAAAAGGTTTGGAGGGTGCAGATTAGGGTAGAGGGCTAGTAGGTAGTAGTACATTTGCAATAGTAGAAAAGCGTGCTCCATTTGTATTGGTGCATATAGTGTATTGTAGCCTCTTGTTCATGGTGTTTTGGTGATGTCTATGATTTCTTATAACAAGTATGTAATAATACTTTGTGGGTGTCTTGTTTTCTTTATTATCTAGCAATGTGCCACCCTTTGTGTGTTGTTTGATTTTATGTTTTTTGTTATATTTGTTATCGAGCCGGTGGTCTATCGAAAACAACCTCTCTACTTCATTTGAGGTAGTAGTATGGTCTGCGTACACTCTATCCTTCCCAAACCCCACTTTATCGAAATACACGGGGTATGTTGTTGTTGTTGTAAATATTAGCATAATCTTAATAAATTTATGATAGTTACTTGAACTATCAGAAATCGGATTCAACATAAGAAAATTGAAAATATGTATAAAAAATGTTTGAATTACAATTTCTTCCCACGAATTTGAATATTTGAAAAAAAAAATGAATCTTAGTAAATTAATTATGATAGTTACTTGAACCATTAGAAATCAAATTCAACATAAGGAAATCAAAAATATGGATAAAAAATATTTTAATTATGTTTTCTTCCCACTAGTTTGAGTAAATTCAAATGTTTTCCTGTTTTAAAAAATACATAATGTTATGTATTTCTTTAAAAAAAGCATACCTTTGATACCCTATCTTCCTCCGTGTTGTATCATAATTTTTTTGCTTAAATAGAAATGCATTAAAAATAATAGAAACATAAGGTAGTTTACAAATTTCATGCTGAGTCAGCCTAGATTAAAAACAAAAAGCTTTGCGTCAAGCCCATCACTATTTTGTCTATAAGTGTTAATCTATCTCTCAACAAAAGTTCCTGCATTGTCTGCCTAGATTGCCTTTGCTGCACACACTGGTGGAGCTTTAAAAATCCTAGTTTCTTTAAAATCTAATGAGTTTGAACCTTTCTTTGCCAAGAGATCCACTATCCCATTCTGCTCCCTATAGCAGTGCACCACCTCTGGGTTCCCTAGCCTTCTTATTCTTGACCTACATTCATTAATTAAGACATCATAATGTAAATTTCATAACCTTTGTGGAATCATTGTTAATCTCAATGGGAAGGAGGTTCCTCTATTTCACAAGTTTTAGGCCTTCGTTTAGAGCTAACATCTCCATATGATTATTTGTGGTTTTGTGATAACTCTTAATAAAACCCACTATTCGACTTTCGAAATCAGATCAGACAACTTTTCCAATTCCCTCTTTCCCTGGATTTTCCAGTCAAGATCTATCAATATTGATTTTGAATCCCCCATTTGCTGGATAGTTCCACCTAATATTGATGTTTTCATAAGCAGGAGAAGGATTGATCTTTCCGATAGTGTGTTTAAATTCCACAACTTCAATATGAGCTTGATTGGGAGTAGGTTTTTCCTTCCCGTTGTTGAACGTGTTTCCATTTCTAGTTTTCCTAATTTTCCATAGACTAAAGTGGAAAAATTTATGCCACTTAAGGAGATTTTTGTAATCAGTGTGATGAGTGAGTTAACAATTTTTTATCTAGTTTAGTGGATGGAAGTTCTGACAGTGATGGCTTTCTTGTGGGAGCTTTTTATAAGAAGGATGCTCCAGTAGTTTTTGATGATGAGGTATTCAAATAAAATATGGTTGATATCTTATGTGCTATAGTTGGAGTTGTCCCTATCCCCCATTCTACACAAAGTTTGACTTGGTTGGAGCCTATAATGTTGGATATGCCACAGGAAGATTTTAATCTTTGGAAGATATTAGTTTTCCATGCTTAAATAAGGTTGAGTATCACTAGTATAAGTTCTTAGGATATCATCCAGCATGTTGTAAGTGCTCTTACTAGTCAATTTTCCATTACCAGTGATACTCTAAATGTGAGTGTCTGAATTGTCTTTAGGGTTAGACAAGAAGGAGAATTTAATGATTTGGATCAAGTCATGGGGTATTTCTAGAGAGAGATTAGTGAAGTTCCATATCCCATTATTCCAAACTTGTGAGAGTTTGGTTTTGTCATAGTGTTAGGGAGGGGGACTTGAATGGTAGTTATGATGGGCTTATTGTTGGGGATCTATCTGTCAAGCCATAAATGACTTGATCCCCCTTATTAACAATCCATAAGGAGGATCTTTTGCATATCTCCCATCCCAAATTGATGTTTTTCCAAGTCCTAGAGGGATTGCTAATAAGATTATTTTGGCTTAGAAAGAAGTAGGGGTGGCAAATGGGCGAGTTGGGCTGAAGTTGGGCGGGTCAAGATGGGCTGAACAAATAATTGGGCTAATGCCCAACCCTGCCCAAATGCATTTGGGTCAAGATAGGCTGGGCAAGATGAGCTAAACTATGGGTCATGGGTTATAACCCAACCACCCAAATACAAGTTTAATCAAATTAAAAACGGCAACAAGTTTTTTCTTTTTTTTCTGTCTTTTTACCTTTTCCTTTTTTTTCTTTTTCGTTTTTTTATTACATTTTTCTCTTTGTTGTTTCTTTTTTCAGTTTTATTTTTTTCTATTTTTCTTTTTTTTTTCGTTTTTAATCTATTTTTTGTTTTATTACCTTTTTGCAACCTTTTTATTTTCTTTTTTCTCTGTTTTGTTTTTTTTCCTTTTTTTGTAATTTTTTCTTCTTTTTTCTTTTTTTTTCCCATTTTTTGGTAATTCCTTTTTCTTTTCTCTCAGTTTTTTATTGTTCTTGTCGCATTTTACATTTTATATATTATTTGTATTTTATATTTATTTGTATCATATATATTTCAAATAAATTTATTATTTATAGTTAAATACTTTAGCCGTGAATATAATTTATCATTTGTATTTGTATACAAATAGTTATAAGGAATAATTGTATTTACTTGAGTCTAAAATATTTAATATGCAATATGTC
Organism: Capsicum annuum; assembly: GCF_002878395.1. Lineage (NCBI taxonomy): Eukaryota > Viridiplantae > Streptophyta > Magnoliopsida > Solanales > Solanaceae > Capsicum > Capsicum annuum. Next base: position 200,345,135 of record NC_061122.1, on the reverse strand, counting down.
ATTCAATCCAAATGTATCGTTAGTATCTGTATGTCAAGTTTCATAACTATAAAAATAAGTGTCATTTTTATGTGTATGGTTCATGTTGTATAAACATGTATCATTTGATATAAATGTAAATGTTGTATTTGTATAGATTAACATTTTATTTTAATAATTTATCATTTATATTTGTATTGTTCAATTTGTATTAATAAAATGCAGTTCATATCAATGAAGATAAATTGTATAAAATATAAATAATGGTGAGAACTATAAAAGACAAATACAAGTGCGAACTATAAAATGCAAATATAAACAAAGCGTGAACTATAAAATACAAGTACATTTGTATCAACGAATACAAAAATATAAATGATGATGTGAACTATAAAATAC
>NC_061122.1:200295345-200341757 GCF_002878395.1 Capsicum annuum | reverse complement strand
TATCAACGAATACAAAAATATAAATGATGATGTGAACTATAAAATACAAATATAAGTAGAATTATAAAATACAAATACAAATGTCAACTATAAAATATAAATACAAATACAAGCGTGAATTATAAAATACAAATGTAATTGTATCAATAAATATAAAAATATAAATGATAGTGAGAATATAAAAATAATAAGTCATTGTGGCATTTTCGTTATCAATCATAACTTGTGCTCCACATAGCTATATTTTTTAAAAAATACAAATAAAATAAAATTAAAAAAATAAGAGATATAAAAAATTCAAAAAAAAAAAAAAAGAAAGAGAAATACAAGCTATAGATAGAATAGAGAAAAGCAAACAAAATAACAAAAAAAATAAAAAAATAAAAATTGAAAAAAAGAAGGAGAAAAATGAAAATAAGAAGAAAAAAATCAAAAAGGGGGGAAATATGAACAAGAAAAAAAAGAGAAAAAGTACAAGAAAATTACAAAAATAATAATAAAAAATTAAAAGAAAATAAAAAAGAGTTAAAAGAAAAAAATGATGGTGAATATAAATACAATGATCGGTTATGATGTATCTGTCATCTTCCATGACTTTTACTCGACGTAACCATATTTTTCAGAAATATAAAAGAAATACAAAATACAACAACAACAACAAAAAAAAATGAGAAAGAGAAAAAAAACAAAAAAGAGGAAATTAAAAAGAAAAAAAAAGTGAAAAAATGGAAAAGAAAGAGAATTAGAGGCTAGAGATAAAATAGAATAAAAAATTGAAAAAAAGAGAAAGAAATGCTATAGATTGTACTTTTGAAAGTTCGGCTAGAAATACTCTTATTTTGTGGAAACCTAAACTATTTTTGTAAGTCCCCCATTAATAAAACAAGATTTTGTAAAAGCTTTAAGCAATTTGATGGTCAAGTTTGGGCATCATCATGGGTCTATTTGGGTTGCTGATTTTTAATGGGTTGACTTGGGATGGCCTAAATTAGCCCATTATCAAAATCAATCTTGCCCAAACCCATCAAACCTTGGGGGGAAAGGGGGGGGTTAGGTGGCTCATTTGGGCTTGGGCTAATTTTGTCACCCCTAGAGATAGTGGAAGCTGAGATGCAGGACATGATGAGAGCTGTTAATTTGGGGGGACTATTGAAGAAGTGCAGAGTTTGTCTAATGAAGGACCATTCTATCCTATCAAAGACATTTTCTAAATCGGCCTTAAGAATCATGTTGTCCTTTTTGCCCTCTATTTTATTAAAGTGAGAGATCACTTCATGAATAGTGATGGCATTATCAGAGATTCTTCTATTGGGGAGGAAGTTGGATTGGGTTGGGCCAATGAGCCTAGCTAGGAAGGGTTTAAGCCTACTTGTTATAATCTTGGGGATTATTTTGTATTGAGTATTTCACATACCTATAGGTTTAAAATTCCTCAGGTTAGTGGCGTTAGCACACATGGGGATGAGGCAGAGGTAAGTGGAGTTAACTTTTCCTTCCATTTTTGAAGAGGTGAAGGTGTCTACTGATAAGTCATCAATTTGATGACTTGCTAGCACCTTTTAGGCCTAAATTATCATGCTTTTTCATTGATTTGATGGTAATCTCTTACTTAATGATCATTTGTGTAGATAAAAGTTCAAAAAGGAAGATGAGCAAGTCATTCAAGTCAACAAGAGGCCAAATGTGAAGGCAAAAAGCTATCTTCCTTACATCCGCTTTGCATCTACTTTGGATTTGCTTTGTATCTGCTTAGGAGCTATTTTCCATCTGCTCTCTATCTGCTCTCCATTCGCTTTGGATCCTCTTAAGCAAATCAAGAGGTGATAATTTTGTAATTTTGTCAAGTGTGCAAGTGGGGCTTATTTAAGGGGTCTTGTAGCTCATTTTCATCCATCATTCCACTACTCTATCTTCCATCTTTGCTTAGATTAGGGTTTATAATTTCTTGGTTGGAGCCTAATTTGTACTAATTTTGAGCTAAAAAGATATTAGAGTGACTTCTAAGTGTAGATTTGGCTTCACCAATTGAACATTCATTGGATTCTAAAATGCGGTTTGAACTCTCTTTATTTTCTTATGGATAACTTTGATGGAAATGTTGGTTTCTTTGTGTTTATTATCATTATGAGCTGCTAAATCTACTTTTTGGGATTATGCTTGATTAGGATACAATTGTGTGTGGGCAGTGATTAATTTATGCATATGTTAGTTGGTTGATGATAGGTTCTATTATTTCTTGAGTGATGTGATTGGGATTTGATGGGTGAAAGCCCTAAATACCCATGTGGGTTTGATGGGTAAAAGCTTCAAACTCTAGAAAGCTCAAGGCTATCTTCGAAAGAAGGGTTTTGGGTGAACTTTAAAAATCCATATCATCCTCGAAAGAGGGATATGAAGACCAAAACAATGATAGACAATTATGTGTGTACTTTGCAAATCTATCACTATCTTAGATGTAAGGGTGGTTGTGAAGTTAACTATGCCTTGGGTTTCATCCTAGAAATAGGGATTCCTAATTGAGGTATTGGGTGGTTTTGATTGACACATTTGTTAGGTGCTCGAAAGAGTCAACGAGTGAAATCTTTGTGGTTTTGTCAAAAAACTAGCCTCAAAGACGTTAGACCTAGCCTACCATATCATATAATTAGAATTTGCATCAAATTGTCATGTTCCCATACACATTTTGTCCCTAGGAAAACATAGTCCCAATATCCATTTTAATTGATTACACTCTAGTTGTTCTTAGTCTCGAATTAGTCCCTGAGAAGCCCAAGAATTACTTTCACCTCCGACACGATTGAAAACCCCCCAAACCATTTTGCACCTTCGGCTTGTATTAGGCAAGCACTCCTATTTTGAATTAACTCAATCACCACTCGCATTGTTCCTTGTGGATTCGACCCCGACTCTTATTGGGTAAATATATTGACAACGACCGCCTTGCACTAATGGTTACAGGTCTTATCATATCCCTGTATCTCTGGTACATTAAGGGGTGCAGACCATTAGGTCTTGGAGCCTTAGTAGGCTTGAAAGAGAAGACAACTCTCCTGATCTTAGTTTTATAGGAGAGTTGTCAAGAGAAGGGTGATCCTCAATCTTAATAGAGCCATGAGAAAAAGGGTTGCATTGGTAATTGAAGGGGGAGGATGCTTGTTCAGAGGAGAAAAGTTTGAAATAAAAGCCTAAGATCTCATATTTTATTTCCCTAAGGGTATAGCTCCAGCTAACATTATCACCTTTTAGAGCAGAGACGTTTCTTCTCCTCCTATTAAGAGTAGAGGTGTTAAAGAATTTAGTGTTGGAGTCCTCTTTTGAGAGGCAGTTTATCCTGGACTTAAGCCTCTAGAATTCCTGCTCCCATCTAAGGATCTCACATTATTCTTTGGTGAGATTCACTTTTTGGTGTTGGAGGAAGAGACTTTGAGGATAATTAGAGATTCCTAGATGCCAGCAAGTCAGGCCACGATGCAATTCTTCCTATGAAAAATATTGCAAAAGACCTCTTTATTTCCAGATTTTCACGTTAGCCTTAAAGGAGGTGATAACCTTTTTTAAATGGTATTAGGGGCAAAGGAGTTTTTAACAATATTAATGAAAGTGGAATGGGAGCATCACATGGTTCATGTTGTATTATGATTGAATGTAAATTATCACAATCCATGTTTTCATGCTATCAAAATGTTGCTTGTAATTTTTTTCCTTTGAATAACTTCAATTTCAATTAAAATACTTTATTTAGTATTTTAATTCAATTCATCACCTTAAATACCACCCTTAATTGAGAAATTTTGTGTATCAATTAGTGCATGTTTTTTATTTTATTGCAGAACTAAGAAGAAGGATTTTAATAGAGAAGAAGAACACAGATTCTTTTTTTGTAATAAGGAAAAAAATTATTGAGAGAATTTAGGGTTGATTGACATCCTTTAGTATCTAACATCTTTTTCAAGGATAGATTTTGTTAAAATAAATATATATATAAAAATTGTTTTTCTATTTTTTTGGTTCTACAATTAAAATTATTTTTTATTTTCTTATTTTAAAAGTTGCTATTACTTGCAATCATAAAAGTATCTCTATGACTTGCAATTTATAATCTAAGGATGTATATTTCAATTTTTGTCCATAAAAAGGTGTTACCAAAATGATTTTCATAAGGAGTGGTTTCAACTTTTTGGCCCCCTTAATAAATGTTGTGCATAACACAAATATTGTTACTGTTACCCATAGTTCAGATTTTCATGACATTTCAAGACAATGAACCTACACAATTAAAACACCCTGAATTTTGGTCCTTAGAAATTTCCTGAGTTTTGAGCTCTCTGGATATCATACGAATAAGGGTACGAGTAGTATGTTGGGGTACGATTTAGGGGTCATCACTCATATGTTGATCAGTGTGGCTAGGTTGGTTACTGTCTAAGGTACGACTTCTCTATAAGGGTCGTATGATGGGGTGCGAGTCGTATGATGCAACTCATATGATGTCCTATGCCTCAACCTAGGTGATTCTATTCTACCTAGGGTATGGTTTATGTGTACCAATCATATGATTGGGTATGAGTGGGATTTTGGAGTCGTAGGTTGGTCAGTATAGGGGTTGAGATTCTGCTTGGGTTACGATTGGTGGGTACCACTCATACCCTAAGGTATGGATTGGGGGATGGTCGTATCCTCCTACGAGAGATTAATATAGTTTAAGTTGGGGGTAATTTAGATATTTTTCCTTATAACTCCTTGGGACCCTATGACTTAAAACACCTTTTTGGGGCTTCATTAACCTATTTGCAATCAATCAAACACTCTAAACTCTCTCAAAATCTCTTGAGTCTCTTGAGTAAAGCAAAAGCTAGGGTTTCCTTTAAGGTGGTCAAATGAGGCTCATAGGAGTGATTTTTTCTCATAGTCTTCTTAATCTAAGGCATATTACTCCTCCATCATTGTTAGTTCCAACTAAAGGCATGTTTTATGAATTGTTTTCATGGCATGATTATTGTATGGTCTTGGGTTTTCAAATATATGTTGGCGGTTTTGGTTATAAATGCTTGGGTATGGTTTTTCCATGTTTTAATTATGGATTTACATGTTTTTATGGTGGTTTGAACTTTTGGTTGCTTGGGAATGGTTAATTGGTACTTGGTTTTGGTTTTGGAAATATTATGCACCCAATGTGTTTGATAAATTGCATATGAGAATGCTTTTAGTATATTGTTGGACTTTTAATGAAACTATTGCATGGTATAACTTGGTAATAGAACTCTAAATGGTGTAACTGGTTTGGAATGGTTATATGATAAGGTCTTGGTGGCTATGATTGGTCTAATTAAAAGCCTTGTGGGGTACAAGGGAATCCCTCAAGCATACGTAATAATGATCACTTGTGGGGTACATTCGATTCCCCTAAGTCAACTTAACAATGTAATCTATGGGTACATGGAAATCTCTTCTTCTTAAAAAGAATGGTTAATGACATTGGTTGCAAGATATAGTCGGCATGACGATACTACTACTTATAGCCTTGGTAAATAACAAACAGAATGGCGGTTTGGTTGTGTGGTAATAGTTTTAATTAGGCAATAATGGCAGGGTGTGATAGCTAACTGTGAAGGTGTGAGTCTAATGGATGGATATTGGAAACTCATATTTTTCTGACATGAGGATTTGGTCATGAAGACCATATATGATACTTACGGGTTACATGGGAATCCCCTAAGTACAGTTGTTCATATGCATCATAAGTACGAAGGGTACTCGGGAATCCCCTACTCCTATGGTATCTCTGCTTCATGTGGCTACATGCATCAAGGCCTGTTTAGGGGGTTACACTGGACCCATATAGCCCATGGGTGGTTCTAGGATGATTAAGCTACAGATACACAGGTTAATGGTTTCAAAGGTATGCTAAACCCGGTTCCCTTTCTCAGCATGGGAACCGGGTTTATATATATATATATATATATGGTTGTGAATGCTTATGGTTGGCTTACTTGGTTTTCAAGGTTGACATTAGTTTATTCTTATCCTGAGTACTTTCTAATTCACCCGCTAACCCATCTTCGGGCGGCTATACCCCCATGCAATAGGAACCGATTCTTCTACTCCTACTTAGTGATCAAATTTGGGATCAGCTCGGTTGGATTCAAGTGGTGAGCTTCAATATTTTTAAAAGCTCCATTTCATATCATGGATGTTTTTACTTATTTTAGTTATCTTATATACTTTGGTTTTAGATATGGTTAAGGGTATGTCCCAACTGGATATTATTTTACTTTTGGTTAGAGGCTTTGTGGGACTACTATGGGTTGGTATGGGTGGTGTCGGTATTTGTATCAACCTTAGTATTGTCATTGGTATTAGGGTTGACACCATTTAACGGTATTTAACTTATGATTGTTCTATTTTGTTTTGGATTTTATATATATATATATATATATATATATATATATTTATATTTGAAACTCATTTGGTATAGGATGTATAGATTGGTTTATGGTATGGTTATTAATTGGGTTTAGATGGTTGGACTTGCTTGGGTTGGTCACGGTTATGGACCTATCCTAGAGTTTGGATTGGTGCAAATATGCTATCTTGTCATATATTTGGAATTCATCCAACTTAGGATATGCGTTTGGTGGTTGGGTTGGGTAATAAAGGTGGTCCTCGATCCTGGTTGGACTTAGGATACCCATTATAACAAGGCCTCAGTTCGGGTCGTGTTAAGTTGGTATCAAAGCATTAGTTTCATGGTCAATTGGGAGTCTACAAAGCCGTGTCGAGTAGAGTCTCTTTTAGGAGTGTGCCGTGTGCCACAAGGCATTTAGGAAATGTTTCTCTTCTTTGTGTTCTGTATTCAAGCTTGGAGTCTAAGGTCTTGGATTTGTCTGATTTCTATTTTCTTGTCTTTCAGATCATGCCTCGATGATCTAAAGCTCACGAAAACTCCTCTATCCCAACTATGGACAATGTTGATGGGACACGCTCTACTCAGGGGACCAATACTCAGTCTAGGGGTCTAGTCCCTAATGTTTCTGGAGTTCCACTAGTTCCTTCTAGTACTCCTCAGGTAGACATGACGAATGCAGAGTTTCGTCAGTTGATTCATGTGATTGCTCAGTTTGTAGCTTCTCAGGCTAAGCATGTTGCATCTGGTATTGTATTTTCTGAGGCCAAAAGGGTTAGCTAGTCTATGAGGTAGAGTCTTCCTACCTTAACGGGTGTTACGGTGTAGGAGGATCCTTAGGGTTTTCTGGATGAGATGGAAAAGATATTCAGGGTCATGCAAGCCACGAATGTGGAAAGGGTGAATTTTACTGCCTATCAGCTAAAGGATATGGCGTACCAATGGTAAAAGAGATGGGATCAGGCATGGGGTGATGTTGAGAAGTCATCTCAATAGGAGACTTTCTTTACTGCATTTTTGGACCACTTCTTTCCTTAGAAATTGAGGGAACCGAAAGCAGAGCAATTTGTTAATTTAAAATAGAGGAAGATGTCGGTCAATTAGTATGCCTTGAAATTTCATCAGTTGTCTAGGTATGCTCCAAAAATAGTGACTGATATGAGGGACAAGATGAGAAAGTTCACTTATGGACTATCTCGAGATTTGATCCATGAAATCAAGACTGTATTACTGATCAAATACATGGATATTTCTAGGTTGGTTGTTCATATGATGCTCATAATCTCGAAGGACCATAAGCTAACCATGACTGATATCTGTTATAAGCACTAAATTAATATACTGAAATAAATACAGAATAACAGGCTGATATGCCATAAGGTTCAAAACATTTGAAATAGTAATAATGAATAATAACATCTGAATCTAAAATACTGTCTGAATCTAGTCTGAAATACCTCTAACTGAAAATGTCTGAAAGTGGAGTTGATGGGACAATCCCCTAACTAACTCCATATACTAAAATACTGCTAAGCTAGAGTACTGAAATAAAAGTATATCCTCGATAGATGAGGAATCACTGCTAAATCTGCTACTGCTGGCTAAATCTGATAAACCCCAGTTGGGATCCTGAACGTCTAAACCTATGATATAAAATATCATAGCGTAAGAAATGGGTATGCAATCAGTACATAGAAATGTACTGGTATGGAAATAAGGTAAGGCTAAATGTATGGGTTCATATGCATGAACAATAACTAACTGAATGATTTACAAGAGATGGATTAGCATACATGGAGGATCTGTAACTATTGAACATACTTCGTATAATATGACTGAGTATACTAGAACTGAATCTGATAACTGATAACTGAATATACTGATTATCTGAGATCATTGATAATCTAAATTACTGATAACTGAGTGACTGTATCTGACAGTCCTAATTCTATAATTTGAATTGAGTTCTATTCTGAAGGCTGAGACTGAAACTAAAAATGTTAGAGGTAATCATCTAACTGACATGCCTCAAATATAAATTGATAAGATGACTGAGTTGGGTTCCAATCTATAACCCCAATTAGAAGGGTGTTAGTACCGAGCCACGGGTAAAGACAAGCTAAAGAGTCACCCTTTACTGGAAAGTTCCCTAAACGAGAACGGTGGTACCCTTTTACTGGTAGGTAGAGCACCTGATCAACCATCAACTGGCAGGTGTGATGTATCCACTTACGCTGGCTATATAGTTCTAGAACACAAGGATTGCTTCTAAGGATCACACCCTCTGCTGGTAGGTGAGCCCCCAACAGTTAATTTGCTTCCAGACACTCATCCAATATCTATTCCTCCTTATAGAATGGCTCCGACTATGTTGAACTCAAGAAGCAACTTAAGGATCTCTTGGAGAAGGGTTTTTTCCATCCTAGTGTGTCCCCGTGGGGTGAACCGATGATGTGTATTGAGTATTGTCAGTAGAATAAAGTGACGGTTAAGAACAAGTATCCTTTTTCAAGAATAGATGACTTGTTTGATTAGTTGCAAGGTTCTAAAATTTTTTCTAAGATAGATCTTTGGTATAGGTGTCATCAACTTAAGATTAGGGAGGTGGATATTCCTAAGATAGCATTCCGCACTCAGTATGGGCACTTTCAGTTCTTGGTTATGTGATTTGGCTTGACCAATGCCCCATGACATTCATAGATTTGATAAATAAGGTCTTTTGTCAGTTTCTTAATTTATTTGTTATTATGTTCATTGATGACATCCTGGCATATTCTAAGAGTGGTGGATTTTGCCAATCACCTTCGTGTGGTGTTGCATACTTTGAAAGAGCAGCAGTTGTATTCTAAATTCTTGAAATGTGAATTCTGGTTGAACGTTGTCACTTTTCTGAGTCAAATTATTTCTATTGAGGGGATCATGGTGGATCCATAAAAGGCGATGGTAGTTAAGAAGTGACCTAGACTCCTGACTCCAACTGATGTTTAGAGTTTCTTGGGTTTAGCCGAGTACTATCGGAGGTTTATGGAAATTTTTTTGACGATAGCTGCCCTATTGACTAAGTTGACTCAGAAGACGGTAAAGTTCTTTTGGTCAGATGCTTATGAGAGTAGTTTCAAAAAGCTAAGGGATAAGCTATAAGCTAATTTCAACTCTGATTTTGACTTTGCCTGAAGGAAATAAGGGGTTTGTAGTTTATCGTGATGCATCTCTGGTGGGACTTGGTTGCATTCTGATGCATCGTGGTAAGGTGATTGCATATGCTTTTAGACAATTGAAGGTGCATGAGAGAAATTATCCTACTCATGTTTGTATGGACATTTTTTCTAATCATAAAAGTCTGCAGTATGTATTTACTTAGAAAGAGCTTAATCTCAAGAAGAGGATCTCGCTTGATCTTATCAAAGACTATAACATGAATTTTACTATCATCCAGGTAAGTATGGTGTTATTGTTGATGCCCTTAGCAGGTTGTCCATGTGGATTTTTGCTCATATGGATAAGGAGAGGCGAGACTTGAGAAAAGATATTCACTGCTTGGCTAATCTTGGAGTACATCTTTTGGACTCTGAGGATGGTAGTGTGTTGGTATAAAAAATGGTACGATCATCTCTCGATGCAGATATTAAGGAGAAGCAAATTCTAGATCCTGTCTTGATTAAAATCAAGAGTGATATAGGTAGGCAAAGGATAATGGTATTTGAGATCAGTGATAATGGTACCTTGCAGTACCAAGGTAGGTTATGTGTTCCTTACGTTGATGGTTTATGTGAAAGGGTATTGGATGAGGTGCATGAATCATGCTATGTTGTTCATCCCTGTTTGATGAAAATGTATCATGATCTCAATGAGATGTATTGGTGGAGTGGTATGAAGAAGGATGTGGCTAATTTTGTGGCCAAATATTTACTGTGTCAATAAGTGAAAGTTGAGCACATGAGGCTTGGGGGTTTATATCAGGAGATTGAATTGCCAGAAAGAAAATGGAAGGTGATCAATATTGATTTTTTTATTGCTCTTTCCTGGTCTCGGAACTAATTTGATTCGATTTGGGTCATCATAGATAGGATGACAAAGTCGGTTCACTTTTTGCAAGTGAGGACTAACTTTTTGATAGAGGATTATGCGAGGTTGTGTGTTCATAAGATTTTGAAGCTGTATGAGGTACCTATTTTGATTATTTATGATCGTGGTACATAGTTTTCATCTTACTTTTGGAAGTTGCTTCAGAAGGGGTTGGGTACTAAGGTTAGTCTGAGTACTGTCTTCCACCCGCAGACAGATGGGCAAGAAAAAAGGACTATCCAGACATTAGAAGATATGCTTTGGGCATGTGTGATTAACTATTATGGTAGTTTGGTTGAGCATCTACCTCTTGTAGAGTTTTCTTACAAAAATACCTACTATTCTAGCATTGGGATGACCCCTATTGAGGCATTATATAGTAGGAGGTGTAGATCTCCTATTGGGTGATTCGACCTTGGTGAGGCAGATATTTATCCTGAATTGGTTTATCAGGCCATGAAGAAGGTAAAGGTGATTCGGGATAGGCTTGAGGCTGTTAAAAGTCCTATACAGATGTAAGGCATAGGGACTTGGAGTTTGAGTTTGGGGATAGGGTATTTATTAAGGCGTCTCCCACGAAGAGAGTAATACAGTTTAGGAAAAAGGAGAAGCTCAGTCCTTGGTATGTTGGTCCTTATATGGTTCTGTAGAGGGTTGGTAATATTTTATATAAATTATAGCTGCCTTGTAGTTTAAGCTCCATTCATCCGGTATTCCATGTCTCCATGTTGAGAAAGTGTATTGGTGATCCTTCCTAGGATATTTCTTTGGAAAGATTTGGCATCTCAGATTCTCTGTCTTATGAAGATTTCTCGATTGCGATCTTGGATAGGCAGGTTTATCGATTTTGGATCAAGGATGTAGCTTCGGTTAAGGCTCTATGGCGGAACCACAAGGTGGAAGGATTTACTTGGGAAGTGGAAGAGGACATAAATTCCAAGTATCCACATTTGTTTTCTTCTCTGGATATTCGTGCGGAAGGTATGTGTTTTTTATCACATCTTTGTTTTCTAACTTGGTGAAAGGAAGGTCAATTTCTTTGCATCTTTGTTTTCTAACTTAGTTAAAGGTTGGAATGGTTTTGTTGGGGTGTAATATGTGTTTGTACTACCTTGTCCATCATAATGGGATGAATGATCCTAGTGTGGGAGATTGAAACACCCTGGGTTTTGGTCCTTAGCAATTTCCTGAGTTTTGAACTCTCTGGACATCATACAACTAGGGTTACTAGTTGTATGTTTGGGTACGATTTAGGGGTCATCACTCGTATGTCGATTAATATAGCTTGGTTGGATACTTTCCAAGGTACAAATTCTCTATGAGGGTTGTATGATAGGGTGCGAGTCATATGATGCAACTCATATGATGTCTTATATTTTAATCTAGGTGATTCTTTTCTGCCTAGGGTAGGTTTGTGGGTACCAATCATATGATTGGGTACGCGTAGGATTTGGGAGTCATAGGTTGGTCAGTGTGGGGGTTAAGATTTACCTTAGGGTACAAGAGGTGGGTCCCATTCTTACCCTAAGGTACATATGGAGGGTGGTAGTACCCTCCTGTGAGAAATTAATATAGTTTAAATTGGGGGTAATTGGGGCTACATTATCCTATTTACAACCAATCAAACACTAAGCTTTCTCAAAATCTCTCAAGTCTCTTGGATTTAGAAAAATATAGGGTTTTCTTCTAGGTGGTCAATTGAGGCTCATATGAGTGATTTCTTCTCATCTTTTTATAATCTAAGGCATGTTTCTCCTCGCTCATTGTTAGTTCCAACTAAAGGCATGTTTTATGAATTTTTTTCATGGCATGATTGTTGTATGATCTTGGGTTTTCAAATATATGTTGGGGGTTTTGGTTATAAATGCTTGGGTATGGTTTTCCCATGTTTTAATTATGGATTTACATGTTTTAATGGTAGTTTGAACTTTTGGTTGCATGAGAATGGTTAATTAGTCTTTGGTTTTGGTTTTGGAAATACTATGCCACCAATGTGTTTGATAAATTCCCTATGATAATACTTTTACTATATTGTTGTACTTTTAATAGAACTATTGCATGGTATAACTTGGTAATGGAACCCTAAATGGTATAAATGGTTTAAAAGGCCTGGAATGTTAAATGATAAGGTCTTGGTGGTTATGATTGGTCTAATTGAAAGTCTTTTGGGGTACAAGGGAATCCCCCAAGAATGCATAATAATGATCACTTATGGGGTACGTACGATTCCCCTAAGTCAACTTAACAATGTAATCTATGAGTACATGGGAATCCCTTCTTCTTAAAAATGATGGACATTCCTTACAAGCTATAGTCCGTATGATGATACCACTACTTATAGCCTTGGTAAATAACAAATGGAATGGTGGTTTGGTTGTGTGGTAATGGCTTTAATTGGGTAATAATGGTGGGGTGTATATGTATACATACATATATACATACATATATGTATATATATGTATGGTTATATATATATGCATGTATGGTTGTGAATGCATATGGTTGGTTTACTTAGTTTTAAAGGTTGGCATTATTTTATCTTTATCCTGAGTACTTGCTTGCGTTCACCCGCTAACCCATCTTTGGGTGGCTGAATCCCCACGCGATACAGGAACTAACTATTCTACTTATCCTACTTAGTGATCAGATTAGGGATCAGCTTGTGGTGAGATTTCATATTCTCAAAGGCTCCATTTCATGTCATGGATGTCTTTACTTATTTTGGTCATCTTATAGACTATGGTTTTGTCTATGGTTGGGGGCATGTCCTAACTAGATATTTTTTTACTTTCGGTTAGCGGGTTTTTAGAACTACTATGGGTTGGTATGGGCGGAGTCAGTATTAGTGTCATCCTTAGTATTGGCATTGGCATTGGGGCTGACACCATTTGATGGTATTTGACTTATGATTGTTCCATTTTGTTTTGGATTATATCTATATATATATATATATATATATATATATATATATATATATATATTTATATTTATATTTATATTTAGAACTCATTTGGTATGAGATGTATGGATTGGTTTATGGTATGGTTATTGGTTGGGTTTGGATAGTTGGACTTGCTTGTGTTGGTCACTATTATGGACCTATCCCAGAGTCTATATTGGTAAAAATACACTATCTTGTTATATGTTTGAAATTCATCTGACTCAGGGTATGCATTGGGTAAAGGGGGTGGTCCCCGATCCTGGTTGGACTTGGGATACCCATTACAACAAGGCCCCAGTTCGAGTCGTGTCAACAATTTACCTGAAGTTTCATCTTACAAAAAAAATTCAAACTATTTAGCAGGGACAAAGATTCAAGACCATGCAGTTAAGGGGTCAAACTGTAAGATCAGACATTTGAAGGAAAAAAAAATTATGATCGATTACTTTGAGAGACACTAGGCATATATTTTGCCGTCGAGCTGTCGGTTATGTTTTTTATGACTTGCAACAAGGTCCCACTGATATGGGGCACATGTTTTGGACCCCAATTAATTTAGATTAGAGATGAAAAATTCTCACTTCGAAAAATAAAAAGAGTTATCTATTCGAGTGTTTCCAAAGTAGAGACTTAAATCTCAAAACTCTAAGTAAAAATGAGCAGCCACTTCATTATAACCTTTGATAATTCACTTTTATATTTTCTTAATAATGGCATAAAATAAAAGTATTTTTATTTAAGATATTCTATAAAGTTCAATAACTTAATTAATAAGTTTAAGCGTGTAACGACATGATTCTATAAATTATTTTTATGTGTTTGATCATATTATCCCGCCCCATGGTTACTATGTGATGTTTCTAGGGTGTGGAGATAGTTGGCCCAATTCCCGATGCGATCCAGAACTATTTATGTAAGTTTATGGATTTTAGAGGTTAAAAGGGTTCAAAGTTGACTTTGATCTATATTTTTGGTTCTATCTGCCGGATGACAGAACAGACAGTGCCAGCAGATTCAAAACATTGATTTTGGGTTGGTATCATGGTTGGTTTAGTTTTAAGGCTTTTGAATCTCATTTTGTCCTTGGTTTGAAAATTTATGAAATTGAGTCTGGGGGTTAATTTTGTGAAAATAATCTCTTTTTGAAAATTTGATGTCGCTATTGAGTTCAGTGCCTTTATGGAATTTTGAACGAATCACGAGGGATGGATCGATAACTTTGTATTTTAGCAAAGCTGTTGATCTAGTTGATATCTGGTGCAACCGCTTTAGCGGCCAAAGGACCGCTAAATTGGTAGCCACTATAGCGGTCATGCACTGCTTTAGCGGAAGGTCTGATGGTAGTCAACTACTGCTAAAGAGGTCATGACTAATTTAGTGGTCACGGCTTTAGCAGTACGGGACCGCTTTAGCGACCTTCCACGTATGGTATGGGCCGCTAAAATGGTCAACCCGCGCTTAAGCGATGACCAATTTAGCGTTTATATCGGGACAAGTATAAAAAATTCCTTTTTCTTATTTTTCTTCCATTTTGAGACTTTGATCTCTGTGTTAAGAGATTTTTGGATGATTTTATAATAAACCGCATGATCTTTGACAAGTTTCCAGTTACTAGTCACATGTTTAAAGGGTCGAAAGGCATTATTTCACACTAAGTACAAGTGACATGGCCATTTTAAGACCCCAAAATTTAGAACATTTTAGTTTTGGCCTTCCAAAGTTTGAAACATTGATTTATGAGTTGTAATATGTTTAAGAAGTTAAAAGGGTCATCTGGGAGGTTTCAAAATTTTTGGAAGAGGTTCAGGGTGATTTTGGACCACGGAGGCAGTAAGCCTCTACTATTCTGGCGTGTCACGAAGGATAGTCTTTGTGATACACAACGTGTTATTGAGGTTAGAATCTACGATACGCAGTGTGTCGCGAAGGTTGTTCTCTGCAATTGCCTCTATAGCACTGAGGCTGTATTTTCAGCAGATTTTTGTATAAGTTAATGGGGGGATATGGTGGTCCTTTCCCCCTCTCCCTAATCATCCAATTCACGATTTGAAACCCAAGAGGGGCATTATTTTTCCCATTCCTCATCAGTTAACAACGTAAAATTATTCCCTTTTCTAATAATACAAAATTTCAAGTTTCTTCCAAGATTTCTACCATTCAATGTCCTAATTCCAAGTCTTCTTCAAGAATTCAAGCAACTCAGTATGTGGGGTAATCATCAATGGGTTTCTTCCACCCCTTGAGTCCCGAGAATCCTTTGTATTTTTGTATAAGCCATTTTTTTTTTTTTACGAAATTCTAGTGTTATGTATGAATTTACTCAATGTTCTCTTAGTAGTTTTGGATTCAAGTCATGCAATTATGTTTCCCCATTTGAATTTCGTTATTCTATACTTTAAATTTCAATCACCCATATCCTGTTCAGTTGACACCATGTTAACTTACCAATTTATGAACTAAACCATGTGAGCATGTTGTCCTCATAATTTTAACATATTCCCATATTCATAATCATGAATTCCATAAGTTAGGGATATATTCTACGTTTTGGGTCTCTAAATCATGAATTCCTTTATAGTTTTTTTAAATGATGTCATTGAACTTAAAGTATCATTTAGTGATGGAGGGTTATGAACACCCAATACCTATATGTTTATACATGTTTTCATTTTTGAGAAACAAGTCAGTCAGATCACGATTTTATTATCATATTCATATTATTATGTTCATGCTGAGCACTTATCAGTACAACATCATGTTAAATGAATAATAATACCAGTGTCATTCAGTTGGGAGTAACACTTAGCACCGAGTGGACGCTGGGATGGCGGCTCCCTCGTCAGTCAGGCATGAGTCGTTACTAGCAGTCCCTAAGTTCCAGATCTACGACACCATCATAGATTATGAGGGGTCCCTCTCCAGTAGAGGCATGACACCCTCGTCCTTTGAGACATTAGCTTTGTGGATCCATATTGTTAGCCATGCATTGGTACCCCTGGCAAGGTACCATATCACTTCAGGTTTGCATGACCAAGTGTTCAGTTTAGCAGTTGTTTAGTTATTCAGTTTTACAGATTATCTCAATTAATGTTTTACTTGGTCTTCTATTCTTTTTACATGTTCATTCATTTAGGCCTAGTACTTATATGTATCTTAATTGTCCCTATCTCACGTACCAATACATTCAAAGTACTAATTGGATACACTCTTTTGCGCTATATTGATTTTACAATATAGGTTTGGATGCTCAGTTCCTCGACCATATCACTTCAGGTTTGCATGACCAAGTGTTCAGTTTAGCAGTTGTTCAGTTATTCAGTTTTACAGATTATCTCAATTCATGTTTTACTTGGTCTTCCATTCTTTTTACATGTTCATGGATGTAGGCCTAGTACTTATATGTATCTCAATTGTCGCTATCTCACGTACCAGTACATTCAAAGTACTAATTGCATACTCTCTTTTATGCAATATTGATTTTACAATATAGGTTCAGACGCTCAGTTCCTCGATTGCCCTTAGTGTAATGCCCTGAAACTTGGTCCCGAGATGTCACATGGTGCTCAAGACTACGAGTATCCTTAAGCTAGCCCTGTCTACCTTCCACTAAGTCTGAATCTCATAATAGCGGAAACATAGGTATAAAATCATACTAAATGGAGAAACTATCTGAAATAACTGAGAATAATCTGAATATAATCTCCGAAAACCAAATACTATAAGTCTAAATCAAATCTAGCAGTCAGACAAGCCTCTACTACTAATAACTAGAGAGTCATTGGGACAAACCCCCAACTAACTCAGACTAAACTGAAAATACTGAATCATCTAAACTGATAATCTAAAAATCTGAATAACTAAGTCTCGAACTATGAGGACTCACCAAATGTCAGATGTAGATGGAGATGCTCGAAATCACTCTCGCTGCTGAAATTGAGCACCTGAACCTACATTATGAGACAATGTAGCACATAGACATATATGTGGATCAATACTTTGAGAAATTACTGAGTATATGGGGGTGAAATGCAGAAGTAAAACAAAGTCTTAATCATCATCATAATTTGTAAAACAATTTATGCTAAAAGTAAATAACTCACATAAGCTGGGAATATCTGAAAGATGAGAATCATAATCGTGAGTAGTAAATCATACTTTATAAATCTAGTGAGCCATAGAATTTAGTTCTAAAAGTTGTACTTGTGATCTGTCTGTAAATCATGCTGTCTAAATGTATAAAGGACTCACCTTTATATCTAAAGTTTAAAAACTGAAATATGTAGCTAAAGGCTTAAATAAAGTAGTGTCTGAATAAAATTGTAAGCCTTTACACTTAGTTTCTAAAAACTTTTCTGTTAAGATCATTCTGTAGTCTTTTTTAGGGAAATTCTATTAAAAACTGTTCCGCAAGGGTTTAGAAATCTAAAAACTATAGGGTTTGAAACATATATTTTAATCTGCAGGGAGGTTCTTCTAACTGACATAAACTATGTGATCTATCATGGAGTCCAACGTCTCATTCCCCTAAGAGGAAAACCTCACGATAGGGAGAGGTGTCATACTCTTTCCAAGGAGTATAACCTAATCTACGTGATCACATCTGTATCTATCATCCATATAGAAATGGAAATAATCTGATAATCTCTACCTACGTTGGCTATGTAGTTCTGTGGAAGTTAGGGTACGCTAATCTCACACTTCCCGTTCGGTGCTAAATACTACTCTCTTTAATTTGTATGCTCATTCTGTTGGAAATTCACTTTAAAATCTCGCATAAGGGTTTATTTTGAAACCAATTATGCATTTATCTAATTAAATCTGTAAGTAAAGCTAATACGATTTCTGTAATCTATAATAATTTTATAAAGTGGATTTCAAATCTTATCTGAGGATCAAAAGATCAAATCTTTACTGAAAATCTAAAAATAAACTGATCAGCTAATGCTTAAAGCATAATCATTTTTGAAATGACAATATTCAACCTTGGGATAGTAACCCATGCATCAATCTCATGTCAAAACATCATAATAATCATGCTTGAAAATGAAAACAATGATAATTCATTTCAATATCTGGAAATTACTGCAATAGGCACGAAAATATGAAAATAGTCATGCAATTCAACTTCTAAAACACTTGAAATCTCATAATCTTGCAAATAGCAACATTAGGTATGAACCCTAATATAAAACTCATGTATATTCATATAAAATCATGTAAATTTTTTGTTAAAAGCTAATTTTGGGCACAAGGATGAAAGAAGATCCTTGTTCATAAGCCTCACATACCTTAATTGATTAAATCTCTAAGAATGCTTGAACTTGAATCTCTATTTGTGCTTTTGAGCATGCGTTCTTGATTATCTTGATTTGAAAATCCTCAATTTTGAGTTTTTTTTAAGAAACAATGGAGGAATTTGATTTGTTAGAGAGTAAGCTTTGAGCTCTAGAGTTTTTATTTGAGAGAGAATGGATGAAAATTGGGTATAAAGTGCTTAGAATAATCTAAATCTTCTATTTTACACGAATTGGGGGCTTGGGAATTGACCAAAGTGCCCTTTTAAAATTTTCATCAGAACTGGAAAATTTCAACTTTGCATGGCACTACAATGCAACACTATCGCGGTGGCTCATTGGAAATGGGACAACTCAGAAGTGGGCCATCAACGTGACACGGTGAAATCGCGTTGAGCCACTGGAAAAGGGATGAGTCCCATTTTGGCCATCACCGCGACGCACCACCATCGTAGTGAGCCACTTGATTTTGAAGATTGGGACCTAGAACTTCTCCATGATGTGAGCCAATTGTGGTGGTCCACTGGAAAATGACAATTGTAAAATAATCCTTCACCGCGACGCGGTGCTTGTCCCAATGACACACTATTTTACTAAAAACGCCATAACTTCTCAACCGAGTATCAGATTTGGGCAAAATTGGTATCGATGGAAAGATTACTCAATTATCTACACAATGGAGAGTATAAATTTAGAAAATTTCACATGTAACAAAAGTTATTCATTATTAAATGTAACCTTTGACATTCTAGGAGCGAAATTAAGCTAGGAAAAGTACTAGGTATTACACTTAATCAGCTCAGTACCACTCAGCAGCAGTTGTGGTAAGTCATCATCCATTGAGGACAAGTATTTACAGTTATTTTCTCTATTTTCTTCATTTCAGTCAGTCGACGTTAGTTGGGGGCTTGTCATATCAACTCATCATGTCTTAGAGGCTTTCATATATTCAGACAATCAAACTTGTTTTCAGTTTTATCAATAGTTCCAGACATGTTAAGTAATGTTTCAGTAGTATATCTTAAGAGAATTTTATCAGTTTAGATTTCACACATTATGTTTCATTATCATCTTATTCAATGCTTACAACAGGTACTAGATCAAGGGTTAGCTTGGGTCACTTGTGTCCTTAAGCACCATGTTATGATAAGGGGGTAGCCTCGGGTCGTGACAAAACTTTGTATTAGTGCCTATGGCTTTAAAGTGTCCTAGGGTGTCTAAAAGCCGTGTCATGTAGTGTCTTGTGCATGGTTATAAAGCCTGCCACACTTATGGGCAAGAGGCTATGAGATGTTTTAGGAAAGTTTCTTTTTTTAGTGTTCCTGTCGAGTAAAAGAGCGTGAGATCTATTGAACTTGCTTTTTCTAACTTTTCCTTCATCCGTTTATAGAAAATGCCTCATAAAATAAGCAATAGAAGAAGAAACGGGAATCAGCCCGCACCACCAAAAACGGGAATCAGCCCGGGCCACCACCTGTTTAGGATGATCCTTTGAATGAATATGTTTCCCATGTCGAATTTAGGGCTGCTTTCACAACTTTGGCCCATTCTGTGGCTGCTCCGAGTAACCAGCAGGATGTTACCCCAGCCAATCCAGTAATGAATACAACTTCAGTTATGATTCAAGACTTTACTCGAATGAATCCTTCAGTGTTTTCTAGATCCAATTTCGAGGAGGATCCACAGGAGTTTCTAGACTATGTTCAGAAGGTGACCAACATTATGGGTGTCACTTCTAGTGAGAGTGCCGAATTATCTACTTACCAATTTCAAAGAGTATCTCACACTAGGTTTAAGAAGTAGAAGAAGGATAGAGGTATTGAGGTAGCGCCTATAGAGTGGGATTAGAACTGATAATATAGGCTGGCCCAACCCGATCTAACCTAACCCAACCTTAGCGGGCTAGAGATATAAATAGTCTATGATGGGCTTACTCTTTAACTAAAGGGCCATTGAAAAAGCAGCCCAGCCTAGACCTAAGCGGGCCACGGGTTAGGATGGCTCGACCTTTTAAAAAAATAAAAATAACCTAAAACATAATAAACGAAAATAAATAGCCCATTTAAAAATAACTTTATCACATATTCTAATAGTATGAATAAAGTGATTAGAGAGATCAATTCAAAGATAATATTAATTAGAGATTCAGAGTCATCTCATTCCAAAAAAAATGCCAACCACCAAAAGATGAACAAAAATTAAATTCGAAAACTTACAAGTCTTAACTGGACTAAAATATTGCCAGTTACAAAATAAATATAAATTTTAAATATTACAAAACCAATCAATTAAAGCTTATCAACTCCACTTTCACTTGCACTTTTAATGTATTCTTAACCATCAATCACATTTGAATCAACATTTGACATAGTTTCCTCAAGAAGTTCATCTTCATCTATAAATAATTCACATCAAACAAGATATTAGTTATATAACCATTAATAAATACTTTAAGAAAAATATAAAATATTGCCTGTATTAAATTAGGTAAATCCATGCAACCAATTTCTTGTACTAACAAGAGTATGGACATTTTCATGACGGATACAACTTCTATACTTGGTAACAACATGACCACCAATACTAAATGCCGATTCCGATGCTACTGAAGTAATTGGAATACTCTATACATCACGTGCCATCACCAAAAGATTAGGATATTTTTTTCATTATCCTTTCAATACTTGATAACATCCATCTCTTGAAAAGATTCATAATCAAGCTTTTGTTCCTCCAAATAAAGGGTCAATTCTGACTTTCCAGCATTGCAAATAGATGTACTCTCGATCACTTTAAACTTCTATTAATTTAAAACATGAAATATAATAACAATAGAATTAGCAAAGATGTCACAAAGGTAAACTGTAAACAATTTTACTATTCTGTTTGCCACTTAGCTAAGTAGCTATGTCTACACTATAAATAGAAATAAGTCCACTCAATACAAAAAATATAAATAAATTTACCATTAGTGTTGCAGCAGTCATCTAAGTTGCCCGTTGCAATTTGTCAGTTGCCACTTAGCAACTTAAACTACTATGACCTTAGTATAATTATTGATATTGAACAAATAATCTTAGCAACTTTTATATAATTAATTTATTTTAATCAACCAAAAAAAATTATTAAATAACAAATAGAATAGCAAAACTAATTATTCTGTAATATGTCATATAAGATTTAAAGACAAATCCAAATAAAGGAAAGTAGAAAAATAATAGATAAAAGAAAAACAAATTGTTACTTACAACAAATAAAGTGGACTTCTTTTGTTTGAATTGACTTCCTTCTTCAATTGGTTTACATTAAAAAGTAGTAGTTGTCCCTGTCCCAGTTTGATTATTTTCATATTTTTCATAGAGTTTGTGCAATTTTTTCTCAATAGTTGTAACATTTTCTTTTGCCGAAGAAGCATCCACCTTCGAGAAAAAAATTCTAAAAGTTGTGTCTTGAAGCGAGGATCAATATAGCGCCAAATGAGAGCACTAGACTAAATCTATTCCAATATTTTTGAAACTTTTTGAACATTCTTGTGGCCATTTCCTTAATAACTTCATCAAAACTACTTAAATTCTCCTTCAATAAGCATTCAATTTTCCAAACATGCATAAAGTACAAGTTGGAAGTTGGATAACTTGGACCAGAAATCAGATTAGTTATTTCATAAAAAGGTTCCAAGAATTCAAATATTTTTTTTGCCCTTCTCCAATGATCAAATATAGGACAAACAAAGTAATTTCTGTCAATCAACTATAGTCTAGAAAAAGTTTTTTCATATTTAGTGCACTCTCAAGTATCAAGTACATTGAGTTCCATATAGTTGTCACATCCAAACATAAACCCAATTTTGTACTAATCCCTACTTGCTTAACATATTGTTCAAATTTTCTTATTCTACCATCAAATCATTTTACATACTTCATACTTTCTCTAATTCTAAATAAGGCACCAGTAGTTGCTTTTAAACCTTCTTGGACAATCAAATTAAGAATGTGAGCAGAACAACGCACATGAAAAAATTCACCATCACATAATAGTTTTAAAATAGTCCTTTTAATATAGTTTACAGGCTATTATTATTAGTGGCGTTATCCAAAGTGATAAATTAAACCTTCCTATCAATGCCCCATTTCTTCAAACAATCATATATGGTTGCAACCAATTCAACTCCAGTATGAGAAGGAATCATATGACAAAAGTTAGAAATTTTAGAAACTAACTTCCAATTATCATCGATGTATTGAGTAGTTAAACAAAGATAACCCTTAGACGTACCTTCTGTCTAGCAATTAGAAGTTAAGCAAACTCGATTAGGAATCTTGGCCAAGGCTTGTCTTAACTTTTCTTTCTCTTTGAAATGCAGTTTTTGAACATCCATAACAGAAGTGTTTATTGACGGCATTATTAATTCTGGATTTACATAATCTAACCAAGCGCTAATTTTTTAATATTCAACAAAAGATATGGCAAATCATGCTCAATAATAGCTTCAGGGAGCTTTTCTTATAAAATTATTTGATCTATTTTTCTCGACTGTATGTTACCCTGATGATCCATATATATCTGACCCAAATCATGGTATTATTTTGCATTTAGGTATGTGTGTTTTTAAATGTGATGTTCCATAGTTCTTACCATTTGGTTTTGAAGTAGAACCAACCTTGTCTATTTCCTTACATCCTCTGCATTCTGCCCTTTCCACTCCATCTTTTCCTCTACCAATCTTTTTCATATATGTCTAATTGCTTTATTTTCTTCTTCTCAGGTTCTTCAAGTTCATTCACCTCTACAGTATTATGATGTGCACTATGTTCAACAATAAACTCTATTCATTCTCTTGTAATAAGATAAATATTTTAAAAGATAATTTTAGACTTCAAAAAACTAAAACTGAACTCAAAAATTCAAAATTTCAAATTCAAAATAAAAAATAAAGTTTCTAAACATAGAAACATATATCAATGCTATTGAGAGAAATTTTACAGATCCATCCCTCACTCGTATAACATTAAATACAACCACAAGAAAATGGAAAATTTAAAAAGTAATAAGTAATACAAGTCCAGAAAATCTGTATCATCTCATAGTTGAAAAGTAGCACTAAGTTTTTGTCAAAATAGGAAATACTACTGCATGATATTGGTACTCAAATCGACGAGATTGTACCAACAAAAGATTTTGACCAGATTGGTACCCAAATTGCTACGAGATTGACACTGAAGTAGAATTATGTTTTTTCTCAATACCGACCTCTAAAGATTTTGATGAGATTGTACCAACAAATTTTAAAAATGCTACTGCATGAGAAAAAAAGATCAAAATTAAAACCCCCAAATCCTCAGTATGGCAGAACCTAAATCATTGGTGCCCAAATTGACCAAATTTGCATTTGGAGAGGTCAGTTCATGGTACCAACACAATGACCATTGTGAGTAGATCCTCGGAGAGGCCAGTTCAGTGCCAAAATTAGATCCCAAAATTGAAAAATGTCATGAAACTCCCAAAATAAAAAAATAGTGATTAACTAGGAGAGATGAAAGATAATTTTTTCATGTTGTTACCTACATTCATTTGGAGAGATATGGACGAACTTAATTTTGTGAAATTACAGAGCCGTCAACCGCAGGTCACAACTATGAAAAGGGAAAAGAAATGGTATAAATTTTAAAACCTAAAGATAATCCTAATTCTCTAACGTAAGTTTCTAGTTTGTGTACGTTCAACACTTCAGCTTTCTCTAGGCTCTAATGTAAGTTGGGTTGGCTTGGCTTCTTGGAGTTGGGCCTTGTAGTTGGACTGGACAGTGGAAACTTTAATTTTTTTTATTTTATTATTTATTAAAACTTGATAAATAAAAAATTAATTGAAAATATCTTATAATTATTTTTAAATTTGCACCCTACGGGCTGGCCTCTAAGGACGGGGGGTCAAGTGGGGCTGGGATTAGAAGACTCATTTCAAAAAGGGATGAAAAATAGTTACCCAAACCCACTTAATTAAAGGGTTGGGTTAGGCTGGCCTCACGGGCGAAGCCCATTCTGACAGCTCTAACTAGGATGACTTTGCTATGGTTTTCTTATACTAATTCTTCCTACTTGAGTTGAGGAAGGCTAAGGTTTAGGAGTTCATCAATTTAAAGTAAGTAAACATGAGTGTAAAGGATTACTCACTCAATTTCAGCTAGTTGGTGAGGTATGCTCTAACTATGGTGGCCGATTCTAGGTCCAGGATGAGTAAGTTCATGTTAGGAGTATCTAAGAAAGTAGTTAACGAGTGCAGGATAGATATGTTAATTAAGGAGATGGACCTTTATAGGTTGATGGTTCATGCTCAATATATTGAGGAGGAGAAACTCAAAGAGAAGGAACAGGAGAATAGGAGGGACAAAATTAGTAGCTTCAACTTTTCACATCAAAGGTCTAACGGCGGGAATCATTCTCAGTTTTGCCAGAAATTTTTGCTTCAGCCAGCCTTTCAGTGCCTAAGTTCAGGTAGGACAATCGGTATAGAGCACTAGCATCAAGTCCTAGGGTAGCATAAACAGTGGTTCCAATTGTCTTTGTAGAAAATATGGTAAAAATCATCAGGGTGATTGTAGAGCAGGTAGTGATGCATGCTTTGGATGTGGCAAGTCAGGCCACAAAATAAGGGATTGCCCGTTGGGTATATGGAAGAGTAGAATAATCTTCAATAGGGCTAGACTAATTCTTCAACATCACCCATAGGTCGCCCTACTTAGTAGGGTGCCACCTTTAGTGCCACCAGTGGATAGCATTAAAATTGTCTTTATGCTCTCCAGACCTTACATGATCAGGAAAGTTAGCCTGATATGGTTACAGGTACGTTACAAGTTTTCCATCTTCATGTTAATGAATTGTTAAACCCTAGAGCTTTACATTCCTTTGTAACTCTTTATTTAGCTGTAGAATTTGGTTTTAGTGTTGGCATATTAGAAGGCCTTTTCTCAGTGTCTACCCCAATGGGTAGTTCTATTATAGCTAGATTGATATACAAAAATTACCCGATCATAGTGTCTCAGAAAGTTACTTTAGTTGACCTTGTGGAGTTAGAGATGATTTATTTAGATATTATTCTTAGAATGAATGGGATTCACTCATGATATACCTTAGTTGATTGCAGAAATAGAATTGTCCAATTCTAGTTTACTATTGAGCCCTTTATTGAATGGAGTGTAGTACTTCATGCCCAAGGGTCAATTTATCTCCTATCTTAAGGAAATAAATATGATATCCAAGGGATGTATTTACTATCTCATTAGAGTCAAGGACTCAAATTCTAAAACTTTGAGTCTTGAGTCAGTTCCAGTAGTTAATGACTTTCTAGAAGTGTTCCCTGAAAATCTTCCCGAAGTTTCTCCTGAGAGAGAAATTGACTTCAGAATAGATCTTCTCTTAGATACGCAACCTATCTCAATTCCACCTTACAGAATGACTCCAGTTGAGCTTAAGAAATTAAAGGAATAGTTAAAAGATCTCTTAGATAAGGTTTTCATCAAGCTTAGAATTTCTCCATGCAGTGCTCTAGTTCTCTTCATGCGCAAGAAAGATGGTTCCCTCTGAATGTGCATAATAAGTATTCTCTCCCCAGAATTGATGACTTGTTCAACCAACTTTAGGGTGCAAGCTATTTCTCTAAGATAGACCTCAGGTCCAGTTATCATCAACTGAGAGTCAGAGAATGTGACATCCCAAAGATAGCCTTCAAAATCCAATATGGTCACTTTGAATTTCTAGTTATGTCTTTTGGACTAACAAATTCTCCTGCAGCTTTTATGGACTTAATGAACAGGGTGTTAAGTAGTACCTGGACATGTTCTTCATAGTTTTCATAGATAATATCCTCGTCTATTCTCATAGTGAAAATAGTTATGTAGACCATTTGAGGGTTGCACTGCAGACTCTTAAAGATCATCAGTAATTTGCTAAGTTCAGCAAGTATGAATTTTGGTTGAGATCAGTAGCTTTCCTTGGTCACATTATTTTCAGTGATGGCAGTTGAGTTGATCCTCAAAAGACTAAAATAGTATGATACTGGCTTAGACCCATCTCCCCATTAGACATCAGGAGTTTCTTAGGTTTAGATGGTTACTATAGATAGTTTGTTGAAGGATTTTCTTCTATTGCTTCTCCCATATCTCGACTAACCCAAAAGGAAGTAAAATTTCAATGGTCAAATTCCTACAAAAAGAGTTTTTAGGAGTTGAAGGCTCTACTCACTTCCACTCCAGTCTTAACATTACTAGATGGCACAGATGGGTTTGTAGTTTATTGTGATATTTCTAGAGTGGGTATTAGTTATGTTTTAATGTTGTGAGGTAAGGTCATAGCCTATACCTCTATACAAATTTAACCCCATGAGAAGAATTACTCAACCTATGACCTTGAATTCAACAGTTGTCTTTGCTTTAAAGATTTAAAGGCATTATCTGTATGGGGTTCATGTTGATATGTTCACAAATCATAAGAGTTTACAGTATATATTCACTCAGAAGGATATAAATCTTCATTAGAGAAAGTGGTTGGAATTATTGAAGGACTATGATATGAGTGTGATGTATCACCCGGGTAAGGCAAATATAGTGGCTGATGCCCTTAGTAGGTTGTCTATGAAAACTGTTGTACATGTTCAGAATGATACAAAGGAGTTAGTCTATGAGGTGGATCAGCATGCTAGGTTAGGTATTCGGTTGGTTGATTTGGCCGAAGGTAGTATATATATTCAGAATGGATCATAATCTTCATTTGTTGCCAAAGTAAAAGAAAAGCAAGACAATGACCCTATTTTAGTCAAGTTAAAGGAGACAGTTCGGGATCAAAAGGTTAAGGTTTTCTCTCAAGGGGGAGATATTGTGCTTCTTTGTCAAGGCAGGTTATATGTTCCATACGTTAATGGTTTGATACAATGAATATTAGCTGAAGTGCATGGTGTATAATATTCTATCCACCCAAGAGCCACTAAGATGACCATGATTTATGGGAAATCTAATGGTGGAGTGGTATAAAGAAAGATATTATAGAACTCATAGCTAAGTGTTTGAAGTGTCAGTAGGTTAAGGCTAAGCACCAAAGGCCTAGTGGTATGCTTCAGGAGTTCAGTATCCCTACTTAGAAGTAGGAGGTGGTAAACATGGATTTTGTGATAGGGTTACCTCATACACATTGTTAGCATAATTTGATTTGGTTCATTATAGATCGAATGACCAAGTTAACCTATTTTTTGCCAGTTCATACTTTGTATTCAGCCAAGAAATATGCTAGACTCTATCTTAGGGAGTTGGTAAAGTTTCATGGGTTCCATTGACCATCATATTAGATAGAGGTACCCTGTTTAACTCTCACTTTTAGAAGGCTTTTTGGAATGGTTTTGGTACCCAAGTTCATCTAAGTACAACTTTTCATCCTCAAATAGATGGTCAGGCAGAGCGGACTATTCAAACTTTAAAAAATATATTAAGGGCTTGTGTTATCTAACTTAAGGGTAGTTGGGATAACTACTTACCTTTGATTAAGTTTTCCTACAACAACAACTATCACTCTAATATTTAGATGGTGTTGTTTGAGGCTCTCTATAGAAGAAGGTGTAGATCTCTTATTGGTTGATTTAAAGTAGGTGAGGCCTCTTTGATATGGCCAGATTTAGTGTGTGACGCGATGGAGAACATTCAGTTAATCCACAAAAGGCTGAAGATAGACCAAAGTCGTCAGAAATCTTATGCAGATGTGAGAAAAAGAGATCTTGAGTTTGACGTTAGTGACTTTGTATATTTAAAAGTTTTGCCTATGAAAGGGGTGAAAAGATTTGGCTAGAATGAGAAGCTCAGTCCCTGCTATGTGGGCCCATATAGGATTTTGAGCCACTTTGGGAAGGTAGCTTATGAGTTAGAGTTGCTTGCAGATCTAGCATCATTGCATTCGATGTTTTGTGTTTCTTTGCTAAATAAATGTATTGGAGACCCAGCTTCTGTTGTTCCTTTAGAGAGTATGGGCATGAAAGGTAACCTTCTCAGTCCCCGCTATATTAGCCCATACAGGATTTCAAACTATTTTTGGAAGGTAGCTTATGAGTTAGAGTTGCCTGCAGATTTAGTATCAGTGCACCCATTTTTTCATGTCTATTTGCTAAAAAAATATATTGTTTACCCAACTTCTGTTGTTTCTTTAGAGAGTGTGGACATAAAAGATAATCTTTCTTCTGATGAATTCCCAGTTAAGATCCTTGACCGTCAGACTCATAGGTTGGTTAAGGCTTAATGGAGAAATTAGGTCGTTGAGGGAGCTACTTGGGAAGAAAAAGCAGATATATGAGCAAATATCCCCATCTTATCTCTACTAATTCAGATTCATCCCGAAGTAATGGTTTTCCTTAAATTTATTCTCTTATTTTCTATCTCAGCTCTCCAACCATCCTCATGTCATAACATCCATTAATGAAATTAGTTCAGTCCATGAGTCATGTTTTAAATTTAGTTACTTAATCATGATTCAACTCATAAGTATTCATTGCATGATCTCAGCTTTCCTAGTATCTCAGCTCAAACAGTTTTATTCGGAGATGAATAATCCCAAGAGGGAGATATTGTAATACCCCATAAGATCCTAGACAAGTTTCTAGCTAATACTCATATGTTTAAAGGGTCCAAAGTCATTATTTCACACTAAGTACAAGTTACATGGCCATTTTAAGACCCCAAGATTTGAACATTTTATTTTTGGCCTTCTTAAGTTTGAAACATTGATTTATGAGTTGAAATATGTTTAGGGATATTAAAAGGGTTATCCAGGAGAGTTTTGGAATTTTCAAAAGAGGTTCAGGGTTATTTTGGACCACGAAGACAGTAAGCCTACGCGATTTTGGTGTGCCACAGAGGATAGTCTCTGTGATACACAGCATATCTTAAAGATTATCCTCTGTAATATACAGTATGTCATGGAGGTTAGCTTCACGATAGCCTTCCTGGAATGGAGGCTGTATTTTTGTAGATTTTTTAATAAGTTAGGGGGTATTTTGGTCCTTTCCCCCTCTCCCAAATCATCCAATTCAAGATTTAAAACCTAAGAGGGGTATTATGCCTCATTCCCCATCAGTTAACAACGCAAAATCATTCCCCATTACTGAGAACACATAGTTTCAAGTTTCTTCCAAGAATTCAACCATTCAAGTTCCTAATTCTAAGTCTTCTCCAAGAATTCAAACAACTCAGGTATGTGGGGAATTCATCAATAGGTTTCTTCTACCCATTGAGTCCGAAGAATCCTTTGTATTTCATTTATAAACCCTTTTCCCTCTTTGTACGAAATTCCAATGTTAGGTATGAATTTGCTAAATTTTCTCTTGGTAGTTTTGAATTCAAGCCATGCAAATATGTTTCCCCATGTGAATTTTTTTTATTTTCTTTAAATTTCAATCACCCATATCTTGTTCAGTTGACACCATGTTAACTTTCCAATTCGCGAATTAGACCATGTAAGCATGTTGTCCTCATAAGTTTAACATATTCCCATACTCATAATCATGAATTCCATCAGTTAGGGATATACTCTATGTTTTGGGTCTTTGAATCATGAATTACCTTATAGTGTTTTAAATGATTTCATTTTATTTAACAAGTCAATCTGATCATAATTTTATTATCATATTCAGATTATCATGTTTATGCTGAGCACTTATTAGTACCACATCATGTTAAACGAATAATAATACCAGTGTTATTCAGTTGGGAGTAACACTTAGAATTGAGTGAACTCATGGATGGTGGCTCCCCCGTTAGTTAAACATGAGATGTTAGTATCAGTCTTTAAGTTCCAGACCTACGACGCCACCATATATAATTAGGGGTCCCCCATCCTTAGAGGCATAACACCCTCATTCTTCGGAACATCAGCCATGTGGAACTATATCGTCAGCCATATGTTGGTACCCCTAGCAAGGTACCACCACCTTTCCAACTAGGGTTTTAGGTTAGACCCCAATTGCTTAGATTGGGGCATGTCATTTGTAGTTAGCTCCCACAGTCTCAGTTCATTATTCAGACCATATCAGCTTAGGTTTGCATGACCAAGTGTTTAGTTTATCAGTTTTTTTAGTTATTCAATTTTATAGATTATCTAAGTTCTTGTTTTACTTGGTCTTGCATTCTTTTTAAATATTCATGCATATAGGACCAATACTTATATGTATCTTAGTTGTCCTTATCTCACGTACCAGTACATTCCAAGTCCTGATCGCATACTCTCTTTTGTGCTATATTGATTTCACAATATAGGTCTGGACACTCAGTTCCCCGATTGCCCTTAGTCAGCTCAATATCACTCAGCAGTAGTTTTGGTGATTCTTCATCCATTGAGGACAAGTATTTACTGTTATTTTTAGTATTTTCTTTATTTCAGTCAGTCGAAGTTAGTTAGGGTTTAACCCATCAACTCCTCATGTCTTAGAGGCTTTCAGATATTCAGATATTTAGATAGCCAAACTTTTTTTTAGTTTTATCAATAGTTTAAAACATGTTAAGTATTGTTTCATTAGTATATCTTAACATAATTTTACCAGTTTAGCTTTCGCACATGATGTTTTATTATAATCTTATTCAGTGCTCACAGCAGGTACCAGATCATGGGTTAGCTTCGGGTTATTTGTGGCCTTAAGCACCATGTTACAACTTGGAGGTAGCCTTAGGCCATGACAGAGTTCATCCATTTTATAGCTTTGGTAAGATCCAAATCACTATTTTATTTATTTAACTTCAATTATTGTCATTTAAAACTTGTTAAATTATGATTTCAGTATAGAAATTTGGGGGTTTTAGCTCGAAAGGCCTAAAAAGGATTTTTCTTTGATTTAAACCCTGCTTTAACTCATTTATACTTGGGTTTTCTCCTATGACTTTCTTTTATCATGGGTAAGGTTTTTATGGTAAAACGGACAAATATTCTAATTTTATCATTTCATTTTGAAAACCCATTTTGGGGGTCCATTTTGACCCCAACTTGAAAGTGGGAAATATGGGTATTGTTCACTTTCTTATAACATATAGATTCTATATTTGTATGTTTTAGTTGAATCTAAGGTCGTTCGAGAGGGAAGCTCCACATTAAAGGACTTTAGGCTTAGATTTTATCATAACGAGATAGATTACAACTTAACTTTCATTAGATTGGGCTGAGTAGTTAATACGTATATAAAAACATGCAATGGGTATGGGTAATCAATCATGAAATAATATTATTACTGTTGTATACCGATATGCGGGCTTATATTATTATTATTGGTGGTTTGAGATGATATTTGTTACTTGTTGCCGTGTGGGTCTTTGTTAGATATTATTGGTACCGTTTATGCATTGGTTGCTTCCTTATGATAGAAATTCTAAGTTGGGGTTAATTTGATAGTAATGGTGCCTTCCATGCATATTTATTCCTATGGTTTATACTAAATCATGGATGGTTGATATATTGAATAGATTATGAGCTCATGTATGCATATATTAATTGTATTTGAGATCTTCATAATGGTATGATTATGAGCATTTACATCCTCATATCACACATACTTATATGAGACATTGGTACCATTGAGAAAACATTGATTTTGACAAAAATGAGACACTTTTAAAAAAACCCTCTTTCATAGCCCAAGAATCGGATAGAAGATATGGATATTGAGATTGGAATTGAGTATTGAGAAAGAATATGGGTTGATAACTCCTCATGGGTACTACCTAGAAGCTATGAGTCTCGGTAGATGTATACGAAGGTTATGCAGTAACCTCGATCATATCACATTATAATCATTATCATCATTATTGTATTTTATCCATTTATGTATCCTCAATGTCGTGTTTCTATATTTTATTTGACACATGTCTATTCTATTTATTTTATGTACCAATTCTCCTGCTTATGCTTTATATTTAGAACTGTTAGTGGAGACGATGTGAGCTACGATTTGGGATATTTTCTATATCCAGGTGATGTGCTCATTGTGTATATTTAGATACCTTATTTTCTACTTTTCTCAGTTGGCATATGATACCTACTGAGTACAAGTGGATCATACTCAACTCTAATTGCCCTTTCAGTGCAGATCCAGGTATTAGTGCATCGTGCGATAGCTGAGATTATGCATTGGACTTTGACACTTTTGAGGTAGTGACAACTTTATGATTTTAGAGTCAACCTCTGACCTCCTCCTACCTAGTTGATGTCTTTATTTATATTCAGAGATAGACTTGTAATTTTTGGATTTTCAGTTGTATTTTCCAGTTTTTGAGTTGTAGTCATATTGTTCTTACACTGTGACACTAGGTTTTGGAATGGTTTATTGCATTTATTATTATTTAGACTTTAGTATTATTGTACATGTATGGTCTGACCTTACTCTATAAGTCTCATCTTGGGAATTATGTTATGATTTCTCATTATATATTAATTTGGGCGATTGTCTTACTTGTCAAGGTTTACCCGTGATAGGTGCCATCATGGAGAGACAATGAGATATCTTTAGGAAACTTTTTTTTTTGTTCCTTATCATGCAGATTATTCCATATCCTATATTATAAACTGTGCTTTATTCTTTTATCTGTAGATGGTGAGGACTAGATCCTGTGAGGCTAGGGATGCTGAGCTGGCATCTGGGGAGAGAGCCCAGCCTAGAGATGAGTCATGGATTGTAGATGGGATTAAGGTAGAGTACGGGGCATGAGGATCTTCCCCTTCTAGATATAGTACTAGGGGATCTCTCCTAAGCTAGAGGTTGAGTATGCTAAAGATATAAGACCTGCTTAGATTCCACAAAGTTCTTCTACCTTAGTCTTAGAGGGTTTATTGATTTATTTGTTGACTCATTTGGAGGATGTTCCTTTGAGTGCACCTAGTATTCCTCCAGCTCTAGTGTTATACCTCCATCTGTGCCAGAGACTGCTTATGGTGTTTCTACAATTTCAAGTGTGGTTACTTAATCGGTACCAACATCTACTACTTATGGTGTTCCATCGATTATGAGTATGGTTACTTTATCGGTACCGATAGCAGCTTATGGTATTTCATAGACTTTAAGTATTGTTCCTTCTTCTGTGATAGTATCTGATATGGTATTTTGAGTCCAGGAGTTCAGTCTTCATCTATATTGCCCCCTCAGGTAGGATCACAGCTTGTTATATTCCCTATGTCTTCTATTGTTTTAGGTCATGTTATGTCTTCTGAGAATCTGAACAGGTTTGAGATATCTACTTGCTTGGTTATACCCAAGTTTAGTGGTGTTATGGGCGAGGATGCCTACGAGGTCTTGATTGATAGCCAGGAGAAGTTGTATAACTTTGAATCGCTCAAGTCACATGTAGTGTCTTACACCACCTATCAGTTAGATATATAACTAAGAATTTGTGGTGGTCATTGGTTAGTTATAGACCCCTTGGTTCGCCAGCTATGACTTGGGATCAGTTTGCTGAGGACATTTTAGATCGGTTTGTGCCCTACAGTTTGGGGGATCAAATGAGAGATAAGTTTGATCACATAGAGTAGGGCTACATGACTATTGCCGAGTATGAGATGCATATCCATGTCTTGTCCAGATATTTTTTTGCCAGTATTGCCATCGAGTCTGAGAAGATTCAAAAGTTTGTGAAGGGATTGAATACTACTTTTTAGTTGTCTATTTCCTAGATGGTGGTGTCAGAGGCATTATTTTAGAGTATGGTGGATCATGTGAAGATGACTAAGGTTATTTTTTTATCTACTAAGGGAGGCATTAAGAGAATGCACCATTAGGGCAAGTTCAGTGGTCACACTTCTTGAGACACAAATTTTAGAGATTTCTGTGATTACCATAGTAGACTAGTGTAGGCAGCCTTACAGGGTTCAGGTAGTGGGTCTTTTGGTTCAGTGGATTCTAGTAGTTGGCCATCATCTCAGAGTGGTCGTTCTACCTTAGTTGTACCTTTTTAGATTGAGTTGATCCGCATAGGTCGCTATATGTTTGATGAGTTTGTCCACGTGGCCAAGTATTTCCACCATCATGTTTTTAGACCTACTCCTGCATCGACAATGATAGGTGACCCTCAGGGTGGTAGAGGTACTGCTAGAGGTGCGTGAGGCAAAGGTAGTGGTGCTCGTGATTGCAGTTGTAGGGTTGCTCAGTTGGTAGTAGACGTGGACAGTTTTATGCTATACCCTCCAAAACTAAGGTAGAGGTTTCTAATGTTATTATTAATGACACCCAAACTACCCCTCCTTAGAAAGATAAAATAGGCCATGTCAAAATATAGTAAGCCAACTAGGTTAGGGTCGATCTCACAGGGAATAGTCCAAGAATATATCTCAAACTATTGAAATCACCAGGCAGTGCGGGGAAGTAACAAGGGGGAATTTGTTAAAATAGAAAAAAAGAAGAAAATTGGTTGCTCTTGGTTGTAAACAATCTAAGATGAACACTAGGCTTGTGTTCCCTCTGGCTTCTCAACTCAGTAGACTTGCCATGCACTGTCAAACTATTCAATGCCTTGCATGAAAAATCTGATAAGTTATGTACCATCAACTGTCTTTTGGACTAGTTGATGGATTTCACCTTTTATATTTTGAGTCTCAGGATGTCGCCTTACTAAGCCCTATCTTGGATCCCAGTTAACTATTACCTTTTGAGTTTCTAGTTATTAGATGATAGTTAACGATCTTACTTAGATAATACCTATTAGCATGGATCGATGGTTAATCTTCAAATTACGATTGTAATCTTCTTATCATAGTCAATAGTACTCTTGTAGAGTAAGTAGCAATAATCTAGGAAGGATCTTAATGTTGGCCACCTCTAAGAAATCAATAAGAACGAAGAAAACCCAACACGTGCAAATTTTTTATCTAGAATGACTTGGCACTTCCTCTACTTTGTTAATCCAGTAGGGTTCCCACAACCCTAGCTAAGGGAATTGGTCACTCATAGTTATGAGATTAATCATGGAATCCATAGAAAAAAATTACAAAATCAATCTTAATATAGTGAAAGAGTAAATCCCAAAGTCTTAAATTGAATAAACCAAGAACAACACGTTGTTTGTGAACTTAGCCCCAAAGGGCCTTTTTCTGAATGTAAGTGAATGAATAAACTAAACAAAGCCTAAAGGATATTTATAGATTACGAGAAATCCTAGAAATAAAATCCCATATAAAATAGGAAAACTTAACTAAACTTACATTATAAGGACTAAAAACATCATAGGAGTGTATGTAAGTTACATGCAAACCCTAAGAAACAAAGACAAAAAAAATTGGAAAAGTTGAGGCCGATGGCCGCTTATAAAGTCCACATACAAACAGTATGTTGAACATATGGATCATATGTACACTTTGTGTGTGTCAGGCCTCTAAAACTGAAACTGCAACTCTCTGTATTTTTTTACTTTAGGGAATATGGTATAACAATACCCAAACAACTGAGATAACTGTTTGAACATACTGTAGTTTGAAAGCCTCTGAACTGTCTGAATAAGAAGTTGATGGGACATGTCCCCAACTAACTCCGACTACTGAAATAAACTAAAAAATAAATTAGTAATGAAATCATTATGTCCTCGAAGGATGAGGACTCACTGCTAACTCTAATCACTGAACTGAGATGCTACTGGTTATCTGGAGCTCGTGCATCTAAACCTATGGTATAATACACCATAGCACAAATGCATCAGTACTTTGAATGTACTAGTATGCAAGTGAGGTAGGATGAATGCAATAGGTTCATATGCATGAACAATACTAACTGGCAGAATAACATGAACGTGAGAATACGTGCATGCATACGTAGCTGTAACTGAGATCGTGATAGGACTGAATACTGAGTTTTGACTACTGAGTCTACTGACATTGACATCTGAGTCACTGATGAGTGAGAAACTGATACTGTATTACTGAATACTGAGGGACTGATCCTATGTTACTGAGACATGGATAACTGTGTCTGACAATTCTAATTATAAAGAACTGGTCTTGTTGACTATATCTGAAAAACCAGAAGTTGAATGCTAATAACAAAAGTTCTGATAACTGATATAAGTGATAACATGACTGACTGTATCTGAGAGTCCTGAACCTGATAGAACTAGCAGAGTTTCGTACTGTATTTGAGTAACTAAATCTGTGATTAGTCCTATCTAGCGGGTGATCTCTACATATGATGATACTGATACTGATTGACCATAGTTGAGATCAGTCTTTTCTGGTGGGTGATCCCGGGGTCTATTTATAAGAATAAGGATTGACTGTATCTGACAGTCCTAAATCTATACTACTGAGCTGAATTAACTGTATCTGACAGTCTTGATTCTATAACTGAAACTGTGGAATGTATTCATCTAACCGACATGCCCCATACTAAGCCAACTGGGGTCCAACCTGTAACCACAGTTGGAAGGGTATCAGTACCGCACCACTATTAAAGACAACTGTTGTGGAGTCAGTCCTAATCTAGCGAGTGACCCCTGGGATCAGTCCTATATATTTAAATGTGCTAACGGGTGATCCCTGAGTATGTCAGTCCTATCTAATGGGTGACATCTCGTATCTACGTTGGCTAAGTAGTTCTGGAACTTAGGGATTTCTTTTAGGGATCTCAGTCCTATCTACCGGGTGAGTTCCCCATCTCTAGGCTCGCTCGGTGCTGAATCCTACTCCCATCTGAAAGACACTGAACTGATTAACTGAACTGAAGTGATTATCTGAATTGAGCTGATACTAATGATATTATTTAGCAGAGCTAAACTGATTTTACTAAGTTCCGTTGACTAATGGAATGTACTGAGTTCTGAGGACTGACTAAGAGTACTGAAATTACTGAGATTTCTAGGAATATTGCGGTTACTGAGCTACTGAGATCACTGAGATTACTGAGATTTATGAGATTTCTAGATTTTCCTAAGTCACATGACTGAGTGAGTTCTATGGATCATATCTTGACTGAGAGTATCTTGAAAACATGACATGGATCTAGGCACACAGCTAAATTTTAGGGTACAAGTACCCCAAGACTCGATGGAAAGAAACTGACATAGCATGACTTACATGAACACATGACTAATAACACAATTCATAATTCATATATTGAAACACTCCATCAAACATGTGGTATGCATAAACTTGAACAAACATGGGGATTTCATAATATCATGCTAGTTGGGCACTTTTCCTTCGTATAGGCATTTAATCAAACACATGGTAGGCATAACATATGTAGACAACATTATACAACAATCAAACATCATGATTCATATCTAATTTCATCATCCAAGGGTTTTAATCCTAGGTTTACATGAATCTATATCTTTACTAGTCAATTCCATATGAAATTTATCACCAAACATGGATTAAAACTCAATTGGTCATTATCAACATGAGCAACACACACCCAACATGGAATTCATACAAAAATCCATACACTTGAATTTAAAAAGAGATTCTTGGACTTCATGGACAAAAGGAGTCCTTGAATGAAAACTATGCATACCTGGGATGTGATTTCGTGAGGATTGATGGTAACCATCTTGAATTTAAATCCCCAATAGAAACCCTAGTTTGTTCTTGAGAGACACTTGAGAGAAACTA
Organism: Capsicum annuum; assembly: GCF_002878395.1. Lineage (NCBI taxonomy): Eukaryota > Viridiplantae > Streptophyta > Magnoliopsida > Solanales > Solanaceae > Capsicum > Capsicum annuum. Next base: position 200,303,453 of record NC_061122.1, on the reverse strand, counting down.
GTATATTTTGGGTGAAGAATGACTCAATCACGTGTTATTGGGTATATATAGCAGTGGTAAATTAACCCTTTTAACCCTGGACGCGTCTTTAATTTCTGAGAAAATTTCTCAATTTTCATCCTTGGCGCGACGCGATGCTATTGCGCCATGTCTCTGAAAAGTGACAAATGGGAAATTACATGGTGGCATGACGTGGAGCTATAGCGTTGCCATCTTTTTTGTAACCTGGAAATTTGGCATGATGTGCCACTATCGCGGAGCAACACTGGAAATTGACAATTGCCATTTGAGCTATCTCCGCAATGCGTTGAAGGCTCAGGTGATACACTATCTTACTAAAAAGGCTCTAACTCTTCACCCGGGTGTCGGATTTGGGCGGATTTGTTATCGATGGAAAGCTTATTTGATTCCCCACATGATAAAAATTGAAAATCTTAAAAATATCACTTGTATAAAAGTGGATTCATCTTTCAAACAAAGCTTTTAACATTCTTGGGAAACTTTTCAAGCTAGGAAAAATACGGGGTATTACAATGACCCTTTCTTATTTACTCCTTCTAAGCCTCTGTACTTCAGTTCTTCAGCATAATTTGCTTACATACGCCAAATAAGTAGCAAATATGCCCAAAAATACTGAAGTAGCCCAAAATTTTTACTTTTTATCTTTTCTTTCTTTTGGCATCTCAAACCTAGTTTCCTACGAAACACTCCAAAAACACATCAAATCCAATAGAATAGCTTTCAGCACATGCATATTCTCCAGGTTTAAGCATCATAAGTGCTACAAATTCATAGCACATCAATTATCAAAGGTATCATCCCATTTATTTTAGATGTGCATTTGTGTTATTTGATCCGGGGTCAAATTTTTTTTATGTTTCTGCATATTTTTCTTTGGGTTTTGATTTTACTTGTAAGCCTTATTCCATTCCTAGCTATGCATCTACCCCTGTAGGAGACTCTTTAGTTCTGGATCAGCTACAGTGATCCTGTGTTATGATCTATGCTGGGCGTGAGACTTGGGTAGATCTGATCATCCTAGATATGATAGATTTGAATATCATCTTTGGTATGGATTTGATAGCTTCTTATCATGATATTATATACTATTATGCTAAGACTGTGACTTTAGCTTCACCGGGTGTGCCAAGGATAGCTGGGAAGGGTGCACTTTATTCGGGTCCAAGGAGATATATCCTTTCTTTATGCCCGTCAGTTGGTAAAGAAGGGATGTTTGTCTTACTTGGTACATATTCATGATACTAGTGTTGTTTCACCTATTTTATTGGATTTTATCCGTATTGTTCATGGGTTCATGAATGTCTTTTCGATGAATTAGTTTTGGTATGTCTCTGAATTGTGATATCAACTTTTCTATTGATGTTGAGCTGAGCACCAAGCCCATTTCTATTTTTTTTATAGGATGGTCACAGCAGAGTTGAAGGAATTAAAGGATTAGTTGAAAGAATTATTAGATAAGGAATTTATCTGACCTAGTGTATTACCTTGGGGTGTGCTTGTCTTATTTGTGAACAAAAAGTCCAGGTCTATGTCTATGTGTATTAATTATTTATAGTTGAATAAGGTGATGATTAGGAATAAGTATGCTCTTCCTCGTATTGATGATTTGTTCGATTAGCTTTAGGGTGCTTTGGTGTTTTCAAAGATTAATTTGAGGTCAGGGTATCACCAGTTGAGGATTAGGGCTTTGGATATTTTAAAGATAGATTACGTACTAGGTATGATCATTATGAGTTCTTGGTCATATTCTTCGGGTTGACCAATTCCCCAACCACATTCATAGAGTTGATGAATCAAGTGTTTTGACTGTATTAGAATCTTTGTTCATTGTATTTATAGATGATATCATGGTTTACTCTAAGAGTGAAGCCAACCATGAGGAGCATTTGTAAATTATACTTTAGTGGTTGAGAGATGAGAGATGAGAAGTTAGAGGTTGAGAGATGAGAAGTTGCATGCTAAGTTCTTTAAGTGTGAGTTTTGGTTGGAGTCTGTCTCTTTCTTTGGTCATGTTGTGACCAAGGATGGTATCATGGTCAATTCAGCAAAAATTATGATGGTTCGTAATAGGACTAGACCAACTTCACCTACTGAGATCCAGAGTTTTGTTAGTTTAGCAGGATACTATTGATACTTTGTTGAGGGTTTTCATCTATTGTAGCTCCTTTTAACAATTTGACTTAGAAGAACATTTCTTTTTAGTGGTTCGATGCGTGTGAGGCATTCTTTCAAAAGGTTAAGGATTTATTCTCACCAGCTCCTAGTTTGACTTTGTCCAAGGAGGGTGTGGGCTTTACTATCTTTTGTAATGCTTCTGGTGTTTATAGGTGTCGTGTTGATGCAGGAGGGTAAGGTGATTACGTATGTGATCTTAGGTGGATTTATGAACCTAAATATTGTTATTTAGCCTGAATTAGCTTAGTTTTGATGACTTCTTATGTGCATAATAAGTTAATTTTTATATAAATAAGAATCAAATTGTAAAGTTATGTGTTTAAAATGTTGAAGGTCCATTAAAATAAAGTTTTAAAACAAAACATTCAATTAGAATTTAAACGAGAAAATTAGTATCTTAGCTTGAGCTATGTTTTATTCTGGACCATCTTATTGGATTCTAACATGTTGTGACCTCTAATTCATGGTGTTTTAGGATATAGGAATCTTAGTGAGATGATAAACATCATAAATGAATAATGTGCAAGATGGAGTTAAAGAATAAAAGCAACCACAAAGCAAGGAATGAAAGGCCAAATGCATGGGATGAACTATGATCAAATATGGAATTTTTGGGCTGAGAGGCGTGCCACACTACCTAGCCACTACTTTAAGGGCATGGCACATCCTTGGTTGCAAAGAAAAATATTCAATTCCAGTATCTAACCAAGATAATGGCCAATCACACCCTTATGTGCCAATGTCATAGTGTGGCACTCTAGTGTGTCAAAATCGACCATTGTTCTCATACCATAAACAGAACACTCCAACTCTTTTTTAATTATATTGGATGACTTATGAGGATTGGAATACACTTGAGGAGGATTCAATAAGGTTTTTTATTTTTTTTACTTAAGTTTAATTTTGGATTCTTACATTGATTTCATTACTTTGATTCATTGTAAGTCCATGACTAGCTAAGCATCCTCATCTGGGATTAAGGCCGAGGGAATGAGTGATTTTGATTAAATTTGAGGTGCTAACTGTGTATTATCACTATCGGTTGTTCATGTATTCTTATTATTTACTATTCTATGAATTTGCAACCCTTAGGATAAAAGCATAATTCCATCTGGTGCTCAGAAGGAGCAACAATAGAATTGAATGTGGGATGCATGGGATGAGATCAAAATGTAATACCCGTACTTCTACCTAGCTTAAATTCGTCCTAAAAATGTTAAATACTTTTTTCAAAGATGAATCCACTTTTATACATGTGGTCTTTTCAAGATTTTCACTTTTTGTCATATGGGAAATTCAATAAGCTTTTCATCGATACAAAATTCACACAAACCCGACACTCAGGCGAAGAGTTTGAACCTTTTTAGTGAGACAGTGTATCATCTGAGCAGTCAGCGCATAGTGGAGCAGGTCAAAATGGCAATCGTTAAAACCCAGTGAGCCTCCACGATTATGGTTGTCGAGCCAGGGCTCAAATTCAGAATCGTTCTTTTTCCAGTGTCTCAGTGCAATACCACCGCATCGTAGTGAACTTCCAGATCCCATTTAGTATTGCAATGGAATTTTACTGTGTCATGCTATCAGCCCCATTCCCAATTGGCAATTTTCAGTGACACAGAGTGATAGCACCGCGTCATGCCAGCCTATCAAATTAGGAAATTTTCTTAGAAATAAAATACGCATCCAAGGGTTAAAAGGGTCAATTTCTCAACCTTATATAAACCCAATAACACGTGATTTAGCTATTCTTCACCCAAAATATACTAGTTTCTCTCAATTTTCTCTCAAGAACAAGCTAGGGTTTCTATTGGGGATTCAAATTCAAAAAGGTTTCACCATCAATCTTCACAAAATCACGAACTAAGGTATGTGTAGTGTTCATTCATGGAGCTCAAGAATCAAGTTCTAAATAATAAATTATGATTTTTTGTTGTGGTATGATTACGTTCATGTTGATGGTTGTTATTTGGGTTTCAAGGTAGTTTCTTAATGTATTTTCATGAAGTATGTGAGCATGTTAGTTGAAATCCATGAGTTTGGGTGACTTGAGATTGTTAAATTGTTAAGTATACCTATGCCCAAAGTTGTGCATATAAGGTGTTTGCTAAAATGCCTAGAATGATAAAAACCACATTTTCATGACTCAATAGTGCTTAAATGACAAGTCCATGCTTTATCCCTTATGATTCAATATGAAGTCCATGCCATTGTTATGTATTGATTGTTGTTATGTGGAATGCCCATGACATTGAAGTTATGCAAGTATTTACATGTTATATGCATTCCCTTCCATGTATAAGATGTTGAGAACCATGTGTAGTATGAATCCCCTACTTATGGCATAATGAATTGTGAACTTTATTCCTATGATCAAGAAGTGTCATGTTGTGTCAGTTTCCTTCTACTGAGTCCTGGGGGTACTTGTACCTAAAAATATAGTTGTATGCCTAGAGCCAGTGTCATGTCTTCACAATATCCTTAGTCAACCCATGCTCCACAGAATTTAGTCAGTCATGTGACTCAGGAAAGTTCAGTAACTCAGTAACCTCAGAAAATCTCAGTAGTTCAGTAATTTCAATGATTTCAGTACTAAGTGATCTCAGGAACTTTAGAAATCCTAGTACTCTCAGTAACTTTAGTACTCTCAATCAGTCCTCAGATCTCAGTAGTATTCCATCAGTCCCCAAAACTCAATGAACTCAGCTCAGCTCAGCTAAGCAATACCATCAGTATCAATTCAGTTCAGCTAATCATAATCAGTCTATTCAGATGTGAGTAGGAGTTAGCACCGAGTGTAGCACCGAGTGAGCCCAAGGATGGGAACTCACCTGTTATTTTGATGGTGTGATTCTTAGAAGTCATCCTTGTATTCCAGAACAACTTATCCAGTGTAGGTCAAGACATCATAACCTGTTATATGAGGGTAGATGAGGTGTCCTAACCTACTATATAATGGTTCCCACTATTCTCATTAGAGTAACTTGTTATATCAGGGTCACTCACAATTGTCTTTACTAGTAGTGCTGTATTGACACCGTTCCAGTCAGGGCAGATATTGGACCCCAACTTAGCTATAATGGCATATATGGGGCATATCAGTTAGATGACTACTTCCCACAGTTACAGTTTCAGTCTCAGTCTCAACCTCAGTAAAAGAACTCAGATAGTTCTTTAGATTTTAGGACTGTCAGATACAGTTAACTCAGATATAGAACAAAACTTCAATAGTTCTTCAAATTTTAGGACTGTCAGATACAGTCAACTCAGGTATAAAATGGATCTTAGATAGCTCCATCAGATTTAGGACTATCAGATACAGTCATTCATGTTATCAGTTATGTTAGTTATCAAAACTCATGTCACCAGTATACATCTTCAGGATTGTCAGATACAGTCAACCAGACCAGTTCTTCATAATCAGAACTATCAGACATAGTTATTCATGTATTAGTAACATAGTATGAGTCCCTCAAATATCAATAATTCTATGTTATTAGTAAAACTCAGTAGCCAGAACTTAGTATTCAGTCCTAGCACAATCTTAGTTACAGTTACGTATGCATGCATGTATTCTCACGTTCATGTTAGTCAGTCAATTAGTATTGTTCATGCATAGAAACCTATTGCATTCAGCCTACCTCACTTGCATACCAGTAAATTCAAAGTACTGACATATTTACGTTATGGTGTCTTGTACCATAGGCTTAAAAGCACGAGCTCCAAAGAACCAGTAGCATCCCAGTTTAGCGATCAGAGTTAGCAGTGAGTTCTCATCCTTTGAGGACATGATGATCACATTACTATTTTAGTTTTCAATTTATTTTAGTAGTTGGAGTTAGTTGGGGACATGTCCCATCAAATCCTTATTTAAATAGTTTAGAGGCTTTCAGACTACAGTATGTTCAGACAATTATCTCAGTTGTTTTGGTATTGTTATACCATAATTTTAAGTTATGTACTAGTATTGAACCTTATGGCATTTTAGTTTATGTTTCCCCATTTATGATATTATTACTATTATTCAGTGCTCAGTTTACAGATATCCATCATGGGTTAGCTTATGGTCCTTCGGGGTCATGGGCACCGTGTAGCATTTCGGGTACCAGAATTGGGGTGTTACACATAATCATTCAATGAATTGATTCTATGATTTGCATTTAGGATAGGAAAATAACTAATTCACCCTATTTGGTTCATAGACAGGCAGAAATACAAATGCATTAGTTCTTGCATCCCTACTCAACGATAAAGCTGTAAGGCTAAGGTAGATAGTTGATTAGAGGTTCAAAAGACAGTAATCATATTATCAATCCCGTGAACCAACAACTAAGATACTTAACTAAAGAAACAAAGTTATATAGTTAAGTAGGATTTTTGTAGTGCCTTAACTGGATTTCTCCCCATTATTGCTCAAGACCTTTATATTACTGTATTGTTAAGTTTACTTTTAAATGTTAACACTTAATTACCCTTTGTTACTTTAGCACTAGATTCATCATAATCGTGAAGTAGAATTAGATAGTTATTTAATACAAGTCCTTGTGGAATAGAAACTTGGATTTTAAAGGCCATTATACTACTTGGACAAAAATGTGTGAGAAGATGGGGTTTGTTTAGGAGGAAGAGGATAAAAGAATATGGTTGAGATATAGCAATGTGGGTCTGCCTTGACACTAAATTATTCGTTTCTTGGTAGGCAACCCATGTTCAGGTTGGTATTTTGTTTTTGTAGTTTATTTTTATTTCATGTAGTTTTTGTTTTTGTTGAGTCACAAGTTGATGGGAGGTCTGAGTACCGGAGTCCCGACCTAAGAAGTTTGGCAAAAATTGGGTGTGGGGTCCTCCCAACCTTACTGATGTTTAAAGATGCTGCTAGCTATTCCTAGGGGCCCCAAAGAGTATTTCTATCCTTACTTTTGAGTATACTTTGGGGACAAAGTATGTTTTTAAATATGGGATGGAAAAATTCCCATGGATTCGTGTGAAGTGATGCTCTAGGATTTTAATTCTTTGTTTAGTTTTTTAGTTATTGGACTAAATTTTAAAAATTACTAAGAAATGTTCCCCTTGTTTGTTTTGCGTTTTAGTTGTTGGTGTAAGCCTAGTAGGTGCAAACTTTCTCCACCCCTTGGTTGTTCTTCTTGATTCTTTTCCAAGGGGGGAACCCGTTAAACCCATTACCCCTTTTTTATTATTTTAGGAGTAATTTTAATTTTTTGTGTGTGTGTTACGTATAAGTGGGATGTTTTTGCTAGCTACTATGTGTGATTACATGATGCAAGTGATTTTGAAGTTACAAGCATGTTGATGTGTTGAATGACTAGTTTTGAGTCTCTTAGGCTCATGTTTATGACTATTGAGCGATGTTGGCTTAATTCTGAATTCATGATATTGCTTAGTTGAGAGTCTATAATTATCCTACTTGATTTGAGCATGTGTCAGGTGTGATGTGAGGTTTTTATTGTAGTCCTTATTGCATAATAATGTTTGAAACTTTCCTGGTGTGTGTGCAAATTGAAATTAAATATGGGTTTAGGAGATGATATAGGTATTTCTTTGATAGCCATATTTCAATTTTTTATCCACCCCTGTGCATAATCTTAGTTGTTGTTGAGCCTTAACCAATTTCTTTGGTAGCCTTATATGTAGCCTACTTTCCTTCTTTGATTTACCCAAATTTGATCCAAAGCCCCTAAGCGCTTAATTGAAAATTTTAATGAGGGTAAGGAGCATAAAGTAGAAGAAGATAAAAGTGAAAGTGAAGCTCCAAATTAGTAGCTATTGATATTGAAAACATTTATATTTTATGGATGGGAGTAATGTACTCAAAAAGAGAGAAATTGATCAATATTGAATCATGCGTTGATGGAGAATACTCCCAACTGAATATATGTGAACTAGCTTAAAGAGAT
>NC_061122.1:200280019-200292345 GCF_002878395.1 Capsicum annuum | reverse complement strand
ATGAAGAGAGGAATGAAAGGCCAAATGCATAGGATGAACTATGCAAGGAATAAAAATGTTTAGTTTTAGTAGCTTCCCGCTATAAGGGTGTGCAACACCCTTATCATGCCAACGTCATAGCATGGCATGCTAGTGTGTCAAAATGACCATTGTTCTCCTACTATAAATAGGACACTCCAACTCTTTTGTAATTATCTTGGACAACTTGTTGGGATTGGAATACACTTTAGGATGCTTTAATTAGGGTTTTTATTCTCTTACTTTAGTCTACTTTAGTATTATTACATGGATTTCATCACTTTGATTCTTTGTAAGTCCATGAATGGCTAAACACCCTCATCTAGGGTTAAGGCCAAGAATATGATTGCTTTCACTTATAATTGAGTTGGTCATTGTTTATTATTATTATTATCTGTTCATGTATTCTTGTTATTTACTATTTTATTGATTTGTAACCCTTAGGATAAATGCATAATTCTATTGGAAGATCGGAAGGAGGAACAATAGAATAGAATGTGGGATACATGTGGTAAGATCATAATTATTCAATGAATTAATGCTATAATTTGCATATAGGATAGGATTATATCTAATTCTCCTAATTTGGTTCATAGACGGGCAAAAATACAAATATGTCTTAGTTCTTGTATTCCCTTCTCAACGATGTAGTTATAAGAATAAGTTAGATAGTTTATTAGAGGCTCAAAAGACTGTAATCATGTTATCCATCCCGGGAACCAATAACTAAGATATTAACTGAACCAACAAAGTTATAAAGCTACATCGTATTGTTTGTAGTGCCTTAAACCTGGGTTTCTCCCCATTTTTGTTTAAGACCTTTACATTATAGTATTGATAATTTTACTTTCAATTGTTAACACTTAATTACTCTTGGTTACTTTCGGACTTGATTCATCTTATTAGTGACTAGAATTGGATAGTGGTTTAATAAAAGTCCCTGTAGGATATATACTTGGATTTTAAAGGCCATTTTACTGCTTGGTGGACCATGTACACTTGGGTGTGTGCTTGGGCGCAATAATATATTTTTCGTCAGTTGAAGCCTCATGAGAAGAATTATCCTACACATGATTAGGAGTTATGTATAGTCATATTTGCTTTGAAATTGTGGAGACACTATTCGTATGGAGTTTGTTGTAAGATTTTTTTATATCACTATACCCTTCAGTATTTCTTCACCCAATGAGATCTTAATATGAGGCAACATCATTGGCTTGAGTTACTTAAGGATTATGATCTTACTATTCTTTACAACTCGAGCAACGCTAATGTAGTTGCAGATCCCTTTAGCCTTTAGCTAACCAGATAGTTAGGCTTAATATTTTAATAGTTGGGTGTGTTATGGAATTTATGAAGGTTAGATATTCTTTAGTGGAGCAGATTTGAACTTATCAGTATGATGATATTGGTTTGAGAGTAATTTTAGATAAGGTGTTAAGTAGCAAGGCCAAGGAAGCTTCACTTGACTTTGATGGTGTATTAAGGAATGGAGGTCGAGTTTGTATGCCTAGAGTGGGGATTAGGTGAGATTGATCTTGGAAAAGGTTTATTTTTCTTAATATTCCATTCATCTAGAAGTGACTAAGATGTATCATAATTTGTGATAGCCATACTGGTGGGGTGGGGTGAGGAAGGATGTAGTAGATTTTATAGCTCATTGCCTATATTGCTAGTAGGTAAAGAACGGGCATTTGAGGTCTGCTATTTTGCTTCAAATATTACCCATTCTTGAGTGAAAGTAGGAGCAAATCACTATGGACTTCATGACTGGGTTGCTCGTATTTCTTGTGGTTTTGATAGTGTTTGGGTCATCATGGATGGTTGACCAAATCTGTTTATTTCATCCTTATTTAGGTTTTCTTCAGTGTTGGGAGGTTGGCTCGTATCTATCTTTGTGAGATAGTTCATCTCCATGGTGTAATAGTGTATATTATCTCAAATAGAGGTTCAATTTTCACTTCTCACTTTTGGAAGGCATTTTAAGAGGAGTTAGGTACCCGTGTTGATCTTAGCACCACTTTTCACCCATCGATTGATAGTCCGTTGGAGTGGACTATTCTAGTTTTGGAGAATATTCTATGTTCTTGGGTTTTGGAATTTGGAGGTTAGTGGGAGCAACATTTAGCCTTGATAGATTTTGCATATAATAATAACTTCCATTTTAGTATAAAGATGGCACCTTTCAAGGGTTTATATAGTAGTTATTGTCACTCTCTAGTTGGTTGGTTTGAGGTTTTGAGATCGGAACTTGAGGTAGGGACTTGCTTCGTGAGTCCTTGAATAAAGTTTAGGTCATTCAAAATAGACTTCGAGTGGCTCAAAGTAGGTAGAAATACTATGCAAATCATAGACTTCGTGCCTTGAGATTTCGTATTGGTGATTAAGTCTTCCTCCATGTATCACCTAGAAGGGCACAGTGAAATTTGGGAAGAGTGAGCTTAGCCCCAGGTATATCAAATCATTTAAGATTAATCAAACTATTGGAGATGTAGCTTACGAGTTAGCTGTGAGACCCCATAAAATTTCAATGTATTTATTATTGACCCTCCGTATGCGTAATGTTAATTTTTGACTTGAATTGTGTTAAGGCATGTTAAAAAGGTGTTTTAGGAAAGTTTTGAAATTTTTGAAAGGGGTTTGGAATTATTTTGGGACCCCTAGGTAGTAAGCCTCCGCAATAGTGGTGTGCCACGGAGGTTAGCCTCCACGATTATGACATGGCATGGAAGCTAAGCTCCGCAATAGTGGCGTGCCATGCTTCTATGCGAAATTCATCCATTTTTTTCACTTAGGTTGAGGGACTTTTGGTCTTTTTACCTCTTGCACAACTTTTAAACAGAAAATTGACCCTTTTCTTTCAGTTTTCAAAGATCAAATTCCATCCTTTTCTTCTCTAACTTTATACCCAAGAAAGTTCAAGGGTTTTACAAAGGATTCAGCATTCAAGCTACAAACTTTGAATTCTCATCAAATTGTTCTATATTTTAGGCATGTTGCTCATTCCTAACTTGTATTTTTACATTGTGGCATTAATTTATTAAATATTCATGTGATTTAAATAATGGGTTTGAAATTGGGGGTTGGGAGATTTTAATTGTTATTGCTTGAATTACTTGTTTTATATTTTAAATGGACTACTCATGCTTTAATTTATGGTTTTGAGTACTGAATTGGTGCATTGTTTTAATGGTCGGAATGAGGGACATGGCTTTTCAAAATTGATGGAATTTTAACTTGATAATGGCATTAACCTCAACCCACTTTGTAAACTTGATTTTGAATATGGATAATTGCATGGTTTAACATGTCTTTTCAACCCATTACATTGCATTAAAGGATCGATGAATGAATATAGTTTTGGATGGTATTGATGGCCTTGTTTTTTGGTTTTAAATAGAACTTGGGAGTCAATTTGGTTATATGGACTGGTTTGGCATAATCAAATTAGCTTGCAAGCATATTGATATGACGACACCAAGTTGGTAAATGCCTTAATGAATGACTCTTGGGTTAATAGTTGATTTATGTGCAACTATTTTAATTTGGTCGTAAAGGGAATTGTGTATCCACCATGAAGGTATAGGTCCCGGGGGAATTAATAATGGAAACCACGTTTAGCGGCGTTGGGGGTCTATGTGACCATGTGCTTGGTGCACACTTTATATATATATATATATATATATATATATATATATATATATATATGGAGGGCTATAGCCTTGGTGTTTGTAGCCTTTCCTTGGGTTTTCCTCGATTCGTGCAGCTAACATCCACCAGGGCCCTTCCAATTGGGGAGTTGGACCCATATATCTCATGGATGCCTTTTGGATGGAGCGAGCTACATATTTTAGATTAAATCTTTAGAATCTCATGTTCATGACCCTTGTCCCTACCTCGGCATCCTATATGTATGTATATGAGTGTGGTGAATTTGGTTTATAACTGAATTTTGATAATTGCATTATTTTATCCCTATCCCCTGAGTTACATGCTAGTGCTCGCCTCACTGACCATCCCTGGCGCTGCATCGTATCATAATGTAGGGTCCAAGGACTTTTCTCTTACTCCTGTGCAATATTAGGCGATTGGTACTCATGTGGAACTACTGTGAAGCAGTGAGCCTCCATCTTTTGGAAGGCTTAATCATTTCATTATCTTTTATTATTGATCTTAGTATTTCATTTTGGATTTTTTTGGTCATAGTCGGGGGCATGTCTGACTTAGTTGATATTTTGGTTTAGAGGCTTTTGTGGATAGTATTGGGATAATTGGTTGTTTTATTTAGACTCTTAGATTTCTTTTAGTTTATCTATCTTTCTTTTGTTATTTTGGTTGACTTTCGCTGTTTATTACTATTGTGCTCTTGAGGTGAGGCAAAGGGGGTGGTCTCCAGGCCATGGTGGGCTTGAGATACTTATTATGGCCAAGACTGGGTTCAGGTCATGACAAGCTTAGTGTAAGAGCATAGTTTAAAGTTGTTGGGTATCCACAAAGCCGTATTGAGTAGAGTTCCATTTATGGGTGTGTAGTGTGACACACTTATAAGGGGAAGGCTACAAGGCATTTAGGAATGTTTCTCTTTCTTGTGTTCGATTTCGTGCTATAGAGTCTAGTCGCTATTAAAATCCTATAACTCCTGGATTAATTGCATTTCAAATCATGCCTCTTCAAAGATCTGACGATCGTAGAAACTCTGCTGGAAAATTATCCTACTTGAGGAGAATGTGGAGGGAATTTACCCTACTTATGGAGTGCAGACCCAGTCTAGGGTCCCTGCTCCTGACTGTGCCACTCTATGTGGGTTTCTATTGGTCCTTACTAGTACTCCTCGGGATTCCTAAGCTGGTGATACCCATGCCCAGATGCCCTAGGGAGATATCTCTAGTGTGGAGTTTCATCTGTCTATTCATATGCTTGCTCAATTGATGGTATCATAGTCTCATCGACCTGATTATGTTGGTTCTACTGTTAGTTCATCTAAGGTCACCCGGATTTAATGTCGTGATCAATATCCACTTTAGAAGAAGGGGATCGCTTTAGCAGCCTCCCGCATATAGGCTGGACCACTAAAGCGGTCAACCCACACTTAATCGATGACCGCTTTAGCGATCATAGCTGGACAAGTATAAAAAAAATTCATTTTTCTTCTATATTTGAGACTTTAAGCTTCGGTTTAAGAGATTTTTTTATGAGTTCTTCCATTTTTATCTTGGGTAAGCTCAAAAATACTATTTTAATTATTGTCATTTAAAAGTCATTAAATAATGATTTCAAAATAAGAATTTGGGGGTTTTCGCTCTGAAGGCCTAAAAAGGGATTTTCTTTGATCTAAACCCCTCTTTTAACCCTTTTTCACTTGGATTTTCTCCTGTGGCTTCCTTTAATCATGGGTAACGTTTTTATGAGCAAAATTTTGATTATACCCTTTTGTTTTAGAAACCTGTTTTGGGGGTCCATTTTGACCCCGACTTGAAAGTGAACAATATGGATATCGTTGACTTTTTTTTGATGCGTAGACTCTATATTTGGATGCTTTAGTTGATTCTGAGGACGTTCGAGAGGGGAAAGCTCTGCATTGAAGGGCTTTAGACTTTGATGTTGTCATCACGAGATAAGTTAAGACTTAACTTTCTTCAGACTTGACTAGGTAGTAAATATGTATATAAAAGCATGCTATAGGTATGGGTAATCAATCACGGAAATAATATTATTACTATTGAATGATGGTATAGGGATTTATATTATTGTTATTGGTAGTTTGAGATGATATTTGCTACATTTTACGGTGTGGGGATTTAGTTGATCTTATTGGTACCGTTTATGCATAAAATACTCCTTTCATGATAGAAATTCCAAGTTGGGGTTAACGTGATAGTAATGGTGCCTTACATGCATATTTATTCCTATGGTACATTGTTTATATGAAATCATGAATGATTAATATATTGAGTAAATTATGAGCTCACCTGTGCATATATTAATTGTATTTCATATATTTATACTTTTGATTATGTGCATTTACATCCTCATATCACACATAGCTTTATGAGACAATAGTACCATTGAGGAAACACTGATTTTGAAATAAATGAGACACTTTTAAGAAATCTTCTGTCATAACTCACGAATCAGAGAGAAGATATCGATATTGAGATTAGGATTGAGTATTAAGAAAGTATATAGATTGCAAACCCCCCATGGGTCCTACTTAAAAGCGTTCATACTCAGTTGGTGTATATGGAGGTTATGCAATAACCATGATCACATCGTATCATCATCATTGCATTTTATCCATTTATGCATCCTCGGTGTTGTGTTCTTGTATTTCATCTGATGCATATCTATTATGTTTCTTTTACGTACCTATTCATGTTTATGTGTTATATTAGTGTGAGATCGTGCAAAATTTTAATGATTTCATTTTTTACCCTTTCGTATGTGTAATGTTGATTTTGAACTTGAATTATGTTTAGAGATGGTTAAAGGGTGTTTCGGGAAAGTTTTGGAATTTTTGAAAGGGTTTTACAATTATTTTGGGACCCCGAGGTAGTGAGCGTTTGAGATATTGGCGTGCCATGAATGTTAGCCTCCGCTATAAGGGTATGGCATGGAGGCTACCTTCGCGATAACAGCGTGCCACATTGTTGTTTTAATTTCATCCAATTGTTTTCACTTGGGGTGAGTGGATTTTGGACTTCTTACCCCTTGCATGACTTATAAACATAAAATAACCCTTTTCTTTCAGTTTTTAAAGATCAAAACACCACTCATTCTTTCTTAAACTCAAAACCCAAGAAAGCTTAAGGGTTTTTCAAGAAATCACTACTCCAGGCTGCAAACTTTGAATTGTCTTCAATTTCTTGTGTACTTCAGGCATGTTGCTTATCCCTAACTTGTAATTTTAAATTATGGCATTAATTAATTGGATATTCATGTGATTTAAATTATGGGTTTGAAATTGGGTTAAAGAGTTTTGGTTGTTACTAACTAGATTACTTGTCTCGAGTTTTAAATTGATTATTCATGCTTTAAATTAATGTGTTGTGGACTAAATTGGTGTATTATTTTAATGGTTGGAATGGAAGACATGGTTTTCCCCAAATTGATGGAATTTTGGCTTGGAAATTGCATCAATCTTAACCCTTTTATAATCTTGATTTTGAATATGGATAATTGTATGGTTTAACTTATTTTAGAACCCATTGCATTTCATTAAAGGATAAACGAATGAATATGATTTTAGAATGGCCTTGGTGGTCATGGATTGGATTTTGAATGGAACTTGTGAGTCAATTTGGTTATATGCATTGGTTTGGCATAATTGAATTACCTTGCAAGCATATTGATATGATAATACCAAGTGGTACATGCCTTAATGAATGACTCCTGGGTTAATGGTTTGTTTATGTGTATCTGTTTTAATTCAGGCTTAAAGAGAATTGTGTAGCTCACCATCAAGGTGTAGGTCCCGAGAGGATCAACACTGAAAACTATGTTTGTCGGTGTTGGGGTTCTATGTGACCGTGGAAACCATATTTGTTGGTGTTGGGGGTCCATATGACTGTATGCTTGGTGCACACTTTATATATATATTTAGGGAAGGCTATGACCTTGATGTCTTTAGCCTTTCTGCAATTTTTCCTCAGTTTGTGCAACTTACACGCACTAGGGCCCTTCCAGCAAGGGAAACTGGACCCATATAGCCCATGGGTGCCTTTAGGATAGATCAAGCAACATAGTTCAGGTTAAATCTTTAAACTCTTATATTCATGGTCCTTGTCCCTATCCCGACATCTTATATATGTATATAAATATTGTGCATGTGCTTTTGACTAGTTTATTTACAATGACATTATTTTATCCCTTTTCCCTGAGTTACACGCCAGTGCTCGCCCCACTGATCATCCCTAGATGCTACATCATTTTATGATGTAGGGTTTGAGGGCCTTTATATTGATCCTGTGCAACACTGGGTGGTTGAGTACTTATATTGAGTTGTTGTGAGGTAGTGAGCTTCCATCTTTCGGAAGGACCTATTATGTCATTAGGTTTCTTTTTATATTTTGGAAATTGTGGACTTATTTTATCATAGTCAGGGGCACGTCCCGATTTAATTAGTATTCTGGTTTAGAGGTTTTTGTGGAGAAGTATAGGTTGGATGTTGCTTTGACTCTTAGAGTTTATTTGGTTTCTCTATCTTTCTTTTATTATTCAGTTGACTTCCATGGTTTATTATTTATTATTCTTTTGAGGTAAGGCTAAGGGGGTGGTCTCCAGCCCTTGGTGGACTTGAGATACCTGTCACGACTAGGCCCTAGTTTGGATCGTGATAATCTTGGTATAAGAGAATGGTTTAGGGTCATTGGGTATCCACAAAACCGTGTCAAAAAGAGTCCCTGTTATGGGTATGTAGCATGCCACATTTATAAAGGGGAGGCTATGAGGCATTTAGGCATGTTTCCCTTTCTTGTGTTCTATTTTTGAGCTATAGAGTTTAGTTCTATGAAACTTCTCTAACTCCTAGATTAATTGTATTTTAGATCAGGCTTCCTCAAAGATATGATGGTTGTAGAAACTCTGTCCAACCTAAGGAGAATGTGGAGGGGACTCGTGTTGTTTATGAAGAGCACACCTAGTTTAGGATCCCTGCTCCTGACTGTATTGCTCCATGTGGTGTTCCACCGATCCCTACTAGTTCTCTTCGGGCGTCCCAAGCAAGTGATACTCATGCTTAGTCACCTCAAGGAGATATCTCTAGTGCAGAGTTCTATCAGTCTATTCATATGCAGGCTCAATTGGTGGAATCGCAGTCCCATTGTTTTGACTAGGTTGTTCTTATTTCTAATTCATCTGAGATCACCAAGGTTGGCCATTTTATGAGGTTAAATCCCCAACCTTTACAGGCTCTATGGTTGAGGAGGATCCTCAAGGGTTTATTGATGAGATAGAGAAGATTATTTGGGTTATGTATGCTACTAATTTAGATGGTGTGGTGTTTGTTGCTTAGCAATTAAATGATATAACTTATCAGTGATATAAGGAGTGGGAAGCAATGAGGGGTGATGATGTTGAACAGGTAGTGTGAGGTGGCCTTTTATGTACTTTTCTTGATCACTTATTTCCCTAGGAGTTGAGAGAGGCTGTGGCTGAAGATTTTGTGAACTTGAAATAGTGTAAGATAAATGTTAAGGAGTATGCTCTGAAGTTTCATCAGTTATCTTGATATGCTCCTAAATTGGTGTCTAATATAAGGTCCCGAATGAGAAAGTTTGCTTCTGGTTTATCTCATGATTTGGTGTTAAAGTATAAGGCTGCTATGTTGAATAATGATACGAACATCTCCAGGCTTATGGCTTACATACAGCAAGTAGAGGATAAGAAAAGGAAACAGGCAGAGATGGGGTAGAGATAGATCAAGAAGTTTAGATATTTAGAGTAGGGTGCAAATCAGCATGACAGTGAGAGAGATACAAGGTAGTGTACTAAGAAAAAGAATTAGGAAAATTCATATTTGTCTGCTAGTGCTCATTATCCTAAGCCTTCCGGTGATCATCGTTTTCAGAATAGCAATAGTCCTAAGGCATAGGATGCCCTACCTCAGGATAGTGGACCTCAGTCAGCCCCATATTATTGTAATTGTCATTTTTGTCGGTAGCTTCATCGTGGATATTATGAGGACGGGATAAATTAGTGTTATAATTGTGGTTAGATGCAACGATATTGTCCTGCATCCAGGGTTGCCACTAGGGCTAATAAGGTCCCGATCGCCACTTTAAGTACCGACACTAGCCGAAATCGTCTTAATACTCTTGCTACTCATCAAGAATATGAGTCATCCCTCGATGTGGTCATTGCTATGCTACTACTTTTCTCTTGTGATGTTTATTGTTTGCTTGATTTGGGTTCTATCCTATCTTATGTGACCCGTAATAGGGTTGTACATATTGGTTTTGGTCCAAAAATTATTTTTCACCCCGGTGGGTAATTCTATTATTGCTAGAAAAATCTATAGGGGTTGTGTGGTGTCTAACTTCTGTAGAGAGACATTGGTAGATTTTATATAACTTGATATAGTGGATTTTGATGTAATCTTAGGGATGAATTAGATC
The DNA here is from genome assembly GCF_002878395.1 of Capsicum annuum. NCBI lineage: Eukaryota > Viridiplantae > Streptophyta > Magnoliopsida > Solanales > Solanaceae > Capsicum > Capsicum annuum. Next base: position 200,282,215 of record NC_061122.1, on the reverse strand, counting down.
CATTCGTGCTATGCTTCTCTGAATTGTTGGACCCGAAAGGTCAATTTCTATTTTTCTAATGCACTTGTGATTGAATGGGAGGGGAGTTCCTTAGTAGCCAAAGGGGGGTTTATCTCATATCCTAAAGCTCAAAGATTGATTTCTAGAGGGTGTTTATATCACCTAGTTCGGATTAAAGATTCTAACTCTGAAAGTCTTTCTTTCCAATTTATCTCTGTGGTTAATAAATTTCCTAAAATTTTCTTGAAGATCTTCTTGGGATCCCTCCTTATAGGGAAATAAATTTTTGGATTGATCTTCTAATGAATACTTATCCTATTTCCATTCATCCTTATAGAATAGCTCCAATTGAATTGAAGGTGCTAAAGGAGAAGTTGAAAGATCTACTTGATCAGGGTTCCATTCGTTCTAGTATTTCTCCATGGTGTGCTCCTATACTTTTCGAATGAAAGAAATATAGGTAACTTTGGATGTGTATAGGCTATCGTCAACTGAACAAGGTTACGGTAAAAAATAAATACCTCTTCCTAAGATAGATGATTTTTTTGATCAGCTTCAGGGTGCTATGTGTTTCTCTAAGATTGATCTTCATTTGAGCTATCATCCGCTGAAAATTAGGCAGGTTGATATTCCCAAGACTACTTTCCAAATTCGTTATGGTCACTATGAATTTTTGGTTATGTCATTTGGGTTGACTAATGATCCGACTGCTTTCATGGATCTTATGAATCGAGTTTTCATGCAGTTTCTGGATTTGTTTGTTATAGTCTTCAGTTATGATATCTTGGTGCAATATAAGAGTGGGGAGGATCATGTCAATTACCTTTGAATTATGTTGCAAACTCTTAAGGACCAAAAATTATTTGTAAAATTTTCTAAGTGTGAATTTTGCCTGCGCTGTGACTTTTTTTGGGCATGTTATTTCTAGCGAAGGGATCAAAGTGGATCCATAAAAAGTTGAGGCAGTTAATAAATGGACAAAACCCACGACTCCAACTGACATTAGGAACTTCTTAGGTTTAGCTGGGTATTATTGAAGGTTTGTAGAGAGTTCTTCTTTTACTGCTGCTCAGCTAATAAAGTTGACTGAGAAAAACGTTAAGTTTTTATGGTCCGATGCTTGTGAGGAAAGTTTTGAGAAGTTGAAGGATAAGTTGACTTTTACGAACGTCTTAACCCTACCTGAGGGTACTAATTATTTTGTTGTGTATTGTGATGCATCCTGTGCTGGACTGGGTTGTGTTTTGATGTATCATGACAATGTTGTAGCTTATGATTCTAGGCAGCTTAAGGCTCATTAGCGGAATTATTTGACTCAAGATCTATAGTTAGCAGTTGTGGTTTCTCCTTAGAAGATTGAGCGCCATTATCTGTATGGGGTACATATGGAAATTTATTCAAACCATAAGAGCTTGCCGTATGTATTTACGCATAAGAAATTAAATCTTAGGCAACAGCGGTGGCTTAAGTTTCTTAAGGATTATTACACGAGTTTGCACTACCATCCAAGTAAAGCTAATATTATTGTTGATGCTCGTAGTAGGTTATATATGGGGAGCTTGTCTCATGTTGATAAGGAGAAAAGAGGATTGGTGAAGGATATTCACAGGTTGGCTTATTTAGGGGTTCATCTTTTGAAATCTAAGGATGGATGAGTGATCATACAAAAAGTGGTTAAGTCATCTCTTGGTGCTGAGGTGAAGGAGAAACAGGTTATGGACCCCATAGTTATACAAATTAGGATAATGTGGGTTAGTAAAAGGTTATGTCTTTCGATATTGGGAGAAATGATATCTTAATTAAGGTATTAAGGAAGGTTGTGTGTTCCTAATTTTGTTAGGCTGTGAGAAAGAATCTTAGCTGAGGCTTTATGATTCTAGATATACAATTCATCCAGGTTTGACTAAAATGTATCATGACTTGAAGGAAATCTACTGGTGGAATAATATAAAGAGGGATATGGCAAACTTTATGGGTAAGTGTATGGTTTGTTAGCAAATTAAGGTTAACCAATTTGAGGCCTGGTGGCTTGTCTCAAGAGATAGAGTTTCCAATGTGGAAGTAAGAGATGATTAATATGGATTTTGTTATAAGTCTTACGTAGTCTCACAATCAGTATGATTCTATTTGGGTCATTGTGGATAGGATGACTAAGTCTGCTCACTTTTTGTCTGTGAGGACTAATTACTCAAGAGA
>NC_061122.1:200250363-200277019 GCF_002878395.1 Capsicum annuum | reverse complement strand
GAGAGTGAGTGTCTCTTGACCGTCCCTGCATTTACATGCTTGATTTTATATATGAGTGAGGAGGGACTTCTTTGTTGTAAGGGCACATCGGTTGCATTGCTAGTTGTCTACTTATTTGGGTAGTGTAATTTGTATATAGGCATGGCTATTGTTGCTAAGTTGATGCTATATCTTGATTCCTTACTGTCACATTGTTGATCTTCATGGATATACATAGATGGGTTTAAAGTGATTGAAAATGTAGAGAGGTAATATGTTTTGAACTAAAATTGATGATCAACTGTCATTGGTATCTTATGTGTCTCTAGGTTAAGCATTGTAATGTTGTGTTTTAGTTGCTTGAGGTCAACCAATTATTTTAAGTTGAGGGTGTTGATGTGTGAGCAGATGGTAACATATTTGAGGCTTTTAACTAAGAATAATTGCAAAGTCTTAAGCAATTTTTATCGACTTTGATTGTTTTATGTTTGATTTTATAGTAGAAGCTGATATGATAGAGAACCAACAAGAATGGAAGCAAAGAAGTTAAAATCTAAAGAAATTTGAAGAAAAGTATGGCTGATGGTAATTTTGATAAGTTGTCAGCCCCGTGATAAGCTATTAGCTTCATCGTTAGCAGTAGACAGAGAATTGGCCTAAGTTAAAAGCTGTGACGACATTTTGTGATAGGTCGTCAAGGGTCTGATAAGCTGTCAAGAATGTCATCAGCCTAAGGCAGCATAGGAGAACTGAAGCAGAGCCTTGACGACATTTTGTGATAGGTCATCAAGGAGTTGATAAATCATAAATATTATCGTCAGCCTTAAGCAATAAGAGCCAAAACTGAAGAAGGAGTTAACAACATTTGTGATAAGTCGTCAGCCTCATGATAGTCTATCACAAATGTCGTCATCTAATCCGAGGAATTTCTGAAATTTTATTATTTTGTTTCCTTATTTAGGGTGAACTATTTAAAGACTTATTTAGGGTTTTCTTGGAGAGAGTCGTCACATTGAGTTTTGACAATACTTTTGATATTTTCTCTCTAATTTCTTGGCTTGAAAAAGCAAATACTTTGAAGAGATTATTATCACTATTCTGGGATTTTCCTTTGTGATCTAATCTGCGATTCACTAATTATTCTTTTTCTTGTGGTAAGTTTAACTTTGAAAGCATGAATACAACTTGTTGTTTTTATTTTAGCATTATGAGTGGCTAAATTTCCTTTAACCTGAATTATGGGATCTAGGGTTAGGTCTTGATAAGGTGTTGAGTAATCAGGATTCGAAAGGTGGTAGGACTTCTTGATAATTCTGAGGTTTTAGTTAACGTACGTTGGTTGTAAACAAATGATAAAACCTACTTTCATTTTCTTGAGAAAGAAATCAAATATATTAGGAAGTGAATTATCAGCAGGGACTTGGAAATACTCCGTTTAAGAATCAGCGCTGTAACAAGGTTGGTTAACCTGAGGTAAAAATCTGGGCAGTAAATATAAATTCCCTAAGTCTTAGAGGATTAGGTAATTAAATGCTTAAGTAGGTCGAGATACATTTAAGCATAACTTCGATAAAGATAACTTGTTGTCCTACCTACTGTGAGAATCCTGAACCACTAGTAGCTTCCGTCAAGTACCAATATCCCTAGTGAACATAATTCTGGTTATTCATAAACTCTTGATTACGAACACTGAAACTAACGTAACCAAAAATTATTTGTTTGATCATCAAAAACCACCATTTTATCTTTCGTATCATTTGTTTGAATTTAATTTGTAGTTATAGTTTCAAATTAGTTTAATCGCCACTCACATTGTTCCCTATGGATTCGACCTCGGCTCCAAAAGTTGGGTAAATATATTGACGATGACCGCCTTGCACTAGATTGACTATCACAAGGGAATGAGGACATACCTAGGATGTACTAGGCATACCTTTTATGATCATCCCTAGGTGAGGGTATTTGGACTGGCAGAGGCACTGGTGGTGGTGATGCACTACTGGAAAATGTACCCGCTGCTATCTTAGCCTAGCTTTGCCTATCAATCACTGCAGTCATCTGTGAATCGTGTCTGACCTATTTAGGGGCTAGTTAAATAGTATACTAGGAACTTATAGGCCTCCCTCTCGGCTCCTCTTGGTTCAAACTATGGGGACCGATCCAACATCCTCTGCAATTAAAATAAAGTGTATGGATCCAGATGGAGGTGCCAACTAAACAAATGGGGGCATAACTGGAGGGATAACTGATATGTAGCTTTCAGTAAGAGAGCATACCTCTGCTCTAAGTACATCCACCTCCTCCCTAATATCTCCAAGATCTGAAATCTACATGATGCTGAACTGGGATGATACTCAACCCTCAAAAGAGTCTATGCGTGCATGTAACTCAGCTCGTAGGTCTGACATAGCAGTCCTATGTTTAGACTCCAATATAGCCTCTATCTTCTTTAGTGTAGTCTTGAACCATGGCTAGATCTGTCTATATAAAGTTACCACCTCGGCCTCAACATTCCTTAGTCGAGTGTTGGTAATGCATTGACTGTCCACCAGGATCTGCAAAAACTCACGTGAAAATAACATCATACCTAAAGTAGCAACTAAAGTAGATGGGCGATGGGGCTTGAAGATGCACCCACCGGCTCTGAAGTAGAAGTCGAGGCTGATGTAAATGTAGTTTACCCTATGTACTTAACTCGAGTGCCTCTCTCTGCTTCCTCATCTAAAATTCTATACTAACCCCCAATCACCTCCATGTATATCACTAGGCTCTGTAAGAACTGATAGGCCCTTAAACTAGGCTAGAGTACTATATTGGGCGCACAGGTTCTCTTGGGAAGGACTGGATGTGTTGGATCCTTCATTGTCTTAGTATGTTCCACTGTCGGTACCTCTATTCTCCCATCAACACCTGGTACCTCTGGCACACTGACCTTTTCATATAACCTCTGGACAAGATAAGGTAACGACAAAGTCGTAGTCTCACCAAAAGCTCTCTCATGAATCTTATGCCGAATAATAGCTGCAAAGTAAATATCATACCCAACCATCATGCTTACGATCAATGAAGCTCCATCTCAAGTCAATAAATTATCGACAACAGTCGGACATAATCTATATCGAATAATCAATCAACAAAACTTTACGACAAAGTTTAGTTCCATCTCTTAATCACACCCTGCCCCTCGACCCAAAGGGTATCATCACACAGAAGTGAATATAGCTAGCGATATATCTCACCATCTCAAATCTCTCTCTCTCTTATACTTAGCATCGTGCATAATACATCTTTCTCACGTAACTCTAAATTTCTAATCATACTCTACTTTGGACATTGGAGCAACATAATCTAGTCCTAAGAGAACTCAGTAGATGTCCACCGCTAAAATATCAATAATAACCCCTCTCACAAGTGTCTGCTCAAGCTAGGGCTATCCAGCATGCCTTAAAAAACCCCTACATTTAGGTGTAGTCAAAGCTACTGTGGTGTGATATGAGGGATAAAATTCCCACACCAATGTTCGGCTATAAGAACCTAGGGTTCTATCATCCACCCCAACTAATAACATTCAAAGATGGCCCGCAACTGTGGTGCTCTGCTCAACCCAGACAACTCTATTATACTCACCTCATAAATACCCCTTTTGTACCGGTCTATCTCAGTAATATAGCCGTCCTGCTAAAAAATAACCTGAAGACCCTTCATGCACCATCTCAAGTTCACCCCATTAATAGGTTTCACAAAACATTTTTAGGGTCGGAGGTCTAATCATGTTGAGCCGGTGCCTCCGTATGTGGTATCGGTACTTGTTGTGTAGACTAGTTTGTACCCTCCTCAGACTGAGGTACTGCTAATGAATGCTCCTATACTGTGGCCTTATACTCATCCTAATTCTTTAATACCTCCTTAGATTGGGGGTTATGTGCATCTACCTCTAGTGCCAGCTTCGACTCTGTCTCTTCATGATCATCATTTGTCATCATCATCATTACCACCCTTAATAAGCTAGAAAAAATGTAGTGGTGATCTCCTGGATGACTTTATCCTCGACCTATATATGAACAAGATAGCCTCAGCCTGGGTCCTAGGCCGATTAAAAGTAGGTTGTCTACCACACTATAATTTCTCTGAAAGTGGTAATCCCAAATTTGCCCTAATAATAGCCTCAACTGCAGGATGCTTCTGGCCTTTAGTTATTAGTCGTATCACCCTCGTTGGGGCTGCTCTAATCCAGAAAAATAGGTATGTCTTCTCTAAGCTACTGCTCTTGGAAGATTCATCCCATCACCTAGAAGGTGCAACCTTGTTCTTTGAACCCTTAGGTGCCATGGTACCTGAAAAATCAAATGTTGCATCCGAAAGATAGTAAGAGAGTGCAAAACTTGAAGAAAAACTCAAAATTTGAAAACTTCACAATTTTCCTCAGTTTGGCATCCCTATAACTTATACTCAGTCCCTACAAGTCCAATATGCACACTTTCAAATAGAATCAAATTTTCAATACAAACTAGCATTCAAAACTTTTGGCATTCCTCTACCTTTTCAAATCCAACTTTCATTTAGGGCATGATCTTAAGGTTTAATTAGAAAACAATTCCCCAGATTGAGATTTTAGGCTAATTCAAGGCTTCTACACATAAGCATGATGGTTTCTACATATTCTTCATGATAATAGATATACCAACTTACTTATTTCTTATTTAGTATAAGATACTGTTATTAGGATCCAAGAATGTTACCTTTTATTCAAAGAATCGGTAGTGAACTATGAAAAAGTGAAGAAAAAACAAAGCTTGAACACGTTCTTAGTGATTTTGTACAAGTTGGTACCAAAAACATGTACTTTTTAGCCTTTTCTCTCGTGTAGGGAGTGGGGTAGTTTGAATTTTAAGAGGGAAAATGGAACTTTGAAGTTTTATAAGTTAAAAATGGATTAAGAGTGCTTAAAAAGGCATGGGTGGTCGGTTTAGGGTTATTATAAGAAAAGGTGGACCCAAAATTTTAGATAAAAAATGGGCCTACAACTTAGCTTCTTACGGCAGCCACCTACGTATAGTAGGTAGGCCCTACTATTTGGCCAAATTTATTGATCTCTGGACTTTGTATTTTGGTACTTACTTTACTACTTATGAGGTCATAAGTGGTATTTATTACCCTGTAAGTAAGTTTGTAAGTTAAAATCCAGAAATTTCCCTCAAAAAATCCTCAAAATTCTATCTTTTTAGTTAATACGCAACTTACCTGACCCATGTGTGACTTATGACCTTTGTGAGTTGGTCACAAAGTCCCCTTACGTGGAAGATTATTTATTGAGCAATTTTTACCGCATTCCAGGCCATTCCTTATTCTATTTTACCTACAAAAAAAGAAAAAAAAATGTGAACACTAAAATAGTGGGTTGCCTCGCACCCAACACTTGATTTAATGTCATGGCACGACGTGGCTATGTTGGTTGTTCAGACTTCACCAACAATCCCATAGGTTGCCTCCCATGTAGTGCTTGATTTAACATCGTGGCATGACGTGGGTACCTTGATTACTCAAAATTCATCAAAGTACCTAAAGGAATGACCTCCATGATCAACAATACAATGGATAACCGACACCACTATCATATCGGTAGGCTGCTTTATAATTCTTCGGACGTTGGAGGTGACTTCTTTGTTATTGACTCTGAACTTGAGCTCCCTCTTTTCCATATCAACCATAACTCTACCCATGTCCATGAGAGGTCTTCCCAATATGATGGACATCTCAAAGTCAACCTCACAATCCAAAATGGCAAAGTCAGCAGAAAAAATGAAGATATAAACTTTCACCAACACATCAAATAAAATGCCCACGAGTTTCTTTACTGTGCGGTCTGCTATCAATAACTGCATAATAGTTGGATCTAGAGGGCTTAATCCCAATTGCTTAAATACAACCAACGTCATCAAATTGATACTGGCTCCCAGATTATATAATGCTCTGGCGAATCTGGATGTCCCTATAGTACATGGGATCGTGAACGCACTGAGATCACTCTACTTCTGGGACAAAGTCTTAGATGTGATTGCACTGCAATGGTGCAATCACCAACATCCTTAAAACTAGTTGCTCACTTCTTTGTCACTAATTATTTGATAAACTTGGAATATCCAGGCATCTTCTCTAAAGCCTTAAGGAGAGGGATATTAAAACTTAGATCTTTCAACATCTCAATGAATCTTTTGAACTTTCCTTCCTCTTTCTTTTGTTTCAGTCTTTGAGGAAAAGGTAGGGGCGGTCGTAGAGTTTGATTCACTATGGTCTCATCGACCTTGCCCTTACCTTTATCCATACCAACACTAACATCAATATTTGTCGCATTTTCTGACTCCACGACATATATCTCATTAACCATAGAACTATTATTTGTCAGCACATCTAAAGTAGGCAATGAGGGATCAACAGTACACTTACTACTCCAAGCAGTGATAACAACACAGTGACCATTATTCTTTGGATTCTGGACCATGTTACTTGGAGTGGTGCCTAGCTATCTCTGTTTTAAAGTAGTCGCATCTGCCCAAACTGACACTCTAACTGCTTGATAATATTTGTATCAGACTCAACCTTTTCGGTCAAACTTAAAATATCAGCCTTGCTCACCTTAAGACTAGCCTTCAGACTCTCTTGTCCCTTTACTAGTTTGGTCAACATAGCTTCTCAATTTTGTATCATGACTGCCCAGCTAAACATACCTTTCTCTCTTCTCCTTAAATTTATCTTTCCATCTCCATTCACTATCAAATCTCCTACCGCGATCTCTATATCTATCTCTATAATAGTTCCAAACTTGGTTTTCTTGATCTTTGGCTCAAAAATCCGCTAATTCACGATCAAGATACTTAGCCTCCTCTTCTAAATCAGACTCATAGGCTCTGGAGGCTGAACTTTATGCACCTACTGCGTTTACCTTCTTAAAGTTCATTATTGCAAACTACTTAGCAAGTAACCCAATATAAGTCCTCATCTACGCAATTTTTATGCTATAGAATTATCCACTGCTCTACGGTCGTCGGCCTCAGAACCTGCTTCCCAACATAATATCATGAACTCTCCTTTAGTGATTGTGTCTTTCATGGCTTGTGAACTGATGTTCAGGGCTCTATAGAATATCTCCATTAAGCTCGTCACTTAAATACAATGAATGGGTACCATGCACAATTTATTCTTAAATTGAAACCAAGCCTTGTACATAGACTCAGAATTTAGCTGTCTGAAATAGTATATCTCGTTGTTAAGCTGCAACATCCTGGCAAGAGGAAAGAAACGGTGTAAGAATTGCCTGTGCAACTTATTCCAAGTGGTAATAGATCTTCTCAGAAGTTCCCCCAACCACAAGGAAGTTTCTCCAGTCAACAAAAAAGGGAACAACCTCAATATGAGTACCTCCTAGTCAACCCCAGAATAGTATACGAAGTGTAGATCCCAACAAATTTCATCATCTGTAGCCGAGACCAAAAATATACCTTTCAAATTTAGAAGCTTGATCATGGCACTAGTTATTTCAAATTTCATAGTGGGGGTAGTGAAGGAGGAATGATAGCTTCTATTTTTGTCGGCTCTACGTATCCCATATCCTCATCATCATTATACGGCTTAAATTACAGGAATGTTAGGATCACTTGAGCCTGAACACCTCAAACTTTATCTCGATTACCATCGAGTGATGATCGACGATCAAATACTGGTACTGGCTTGGCTAGCTCTGCCTGCTGAGCAAATCGGGCCTCCTCGTCCCTTATCTAGTTAGCAGCATCTGCCAACAACTGCTCCGTCTGCCTATTAACCAAGCTTGTCAAACGGGTCGGGTTGACCCAGTCTGACTCGTCCCACTAAGCAAACCTAGCTCGGTTTGACCCGGCCTGGTCAGCCCACGGGTTGTAGCGTACTGGGTCTCGGGCTGGGTTAATTTTTTTTTGGACCCAGTTAACCCGGCAAGGAACAAGACCGGTCCAGGCCCGTCGGTTAACCGGCCCGGTTAATTTTATTTTTTTTAAAATGGAATTTTTAATTTACATATTATATAAATTAGTATATAACTATATATATATAGTGTGTGTGTATATTATAGTAAATTTTATTTAAAGTAATATGTATATATTGAATGATACGTATATATGTGTGTATATTTTCTAAAGTAATACTCCCTCCGTTTAAAAAAGAATGGCCTATTTTTCTTTTTAATCCGTTTAAAAAAGAATGACTTCTTTCTTTTTTTGGCAATACTTTAATTTTAACTTTCTACATGGCATGTTTAGGATCACAGGATTAAAGGGCATTTTGGTACATTTGACACAACTTTAATTTAAGGTCACAAATTCAAAAGTCTTCTTTATTTTCTTAAACTTTGTGTCAAGTCAAAGTTGGTCATTCTTTTTGAAATAGAGGGAGTATATATTTAACGTATACATGTGTATATGTTTTATAAATTAGTATATATCTATATATTTAGTGTGTGTATATATTGTAGTATATTTTTTATTTAAAGTAGTATGTATATATTGAATAATACATATATATGTGTGTTTATATCTTCTATAGACGTATATATATAACGTATACATGTGTATATGTTTATAAATTAGTAAATAACTATATAGTGTGTGTGTGTGTATATTGTAGTATATCTATTGTAGTATATGTTTTATTTAAAGTAGTACATATATTGAATAGTACGTATATATGTGTATATATCTCCTATAGACGTATATATTTAACATATATATGTGTATATATTTTATAAATTTGTATATAACTATATATATAGTGTGTGTATATATTGTAGTATATGTTTTATTTAAAGTAGTATATATGTCGAATGGTACGTATATATGTTAGAATATTTTCTATAGACTCTAAAGTAGTATCTATTTAACGTATACATGTGTATCTGTTTTATAAATTATTATAAATATCATTTAATTATAGTATATACCTTGTAGTATATGTTTTATTTAGAGTAGTATATATTTAACTACGTATAGTTGTATACACGATTACATGTGTAATTGTGTATATATTTTTTAAATTTTAATGTAGTATATACTATATATATAGTGTATATATATTATTTGACGTATTTAAAATGTATATAGGTGGGTATATGTAGTGTATATTGGAGAATTATTTTTGATCGATTTTGACCAGATTTTTAACCGGGTTTAGGTGGGTCAGACCCGGTTGGGTTAAGTGGGCCGGTTCAAGGTTGTTTTTAAAATTTTTACTGTTGGGCCCGGAATCGGACTGACCCATTTAACTAGGCCTGGATCCGTATCGGACCACAACCTGGCTAAATCTCACGAGCTGGTTCTAGGTTGACCCGGCCAGGCCCACTTAACACCTTTACTATCAATAATATTCTGTGGATCATCTAGAGCAGAGATACGCACCGCATTGGGATTATCCCAAACCTTTTCTAAATAGCCTGCACATACTCATTCCGTCATCATTCGATTAGGCTGTAATAGTGTCTCTATGTTAGGATGCAGTAGGAGTAAGGGATTGTCTTCAATCAACAGTTATACCATCTTTCCTAGAACCAACGCCAAAATTTTGAACAATGCCTAAACTACACATCCAATTGAAGGATAAAGCAGTCGTTGTCAAGTAAAATAACCCAATTAGGTTGGGGTCGAACCCACAGGGAAGACATATATATGTATTTATAACTTGCTGAACTTAATAGGCAGAACTGAAAGTAAATGCTGGGTTTGTAGTAACAATCTCAAACAAGTAGCAAAATTCAAATTTGGTTGTAATTAGTTGAAGACAAATACTAGGATTGTGTTCACCCTGGCTTCTCAACTCAGTAGGCTTATCATGCTTTATTGAACCAACCCAGTACCTTGCATGCAAAATGTGATAAGTTATGTACCATCAACTGTCTTGTGGACTCATTGACGGATTTCATCCTTTACCTTTTGAGTCTCACGATGTCACATTACTAAACCTTATCCTAGATCCCAGTTAACTATTACCTTTTGAATCTCAAGTTACTAGATGATAGATAACCATCATACGAAGATGATACTGATAAGCCTATACCAATAATTAATCTTCAAATTACTATTGTGATTATCTTTTCCTAGTCACTACTCCTCTTATGGAGTAATTAGTGATATTCTGGGTAGGATCTTACCATTTTCAACCGATAAGACATCTATTAAACTGAAGATAATATAACACATGCAAGAATACTAGTTAAGAATAATTTGACATTTCCCTACTTCGTTAATATGCCAAGGTTCCCACAACCCTAGCTAAGGTCTTTAGTCACTCGTGCTTGTGAAACGATCTACGCAATTCATATGAAAATCATTAAACAATATCACAATGATCAAAAATAAAACCCAAAGTTTGTAACTGAATTATCAACCAAAATCAAGAACAAAGTAATCCCAAAATCAAATTTGAATATTGGATTTAGATATATGTTTGTAAGTGTTAAGATTGTGTAAACTAAGTACAAAATGCCAAAAGGATATTTATAGGTTACAAAGAAACCCTAAAAATAAAAAAACAAATTAAAAAAGAAAATTGAGGTCGGTGGCCACATAGTTAGGCCACCTATGGACCATAGGTACTACCTACGGACCGTAGGTGGTCCTTGGTAAGTGCTAGACCTTCTGCACAACTCTTCAAAACTCTTTGGACTTGGACCTCTGGTACTTAATTAGGCCACCTACGAACTGTAGGTACCTTTGGTAAGTGACATAGTCTTCTTTCCCTACTTCTGAGTCTCTAGACTTCAAGTTCTGAAACCTACTTTGGTTACTTATGCCCAGTAAGTGGCACTTACGCCCAAAAATGCCTCGATAAGTATCCCAAAACTTCATTCATTATTTTCTTCCGTTTAGCATTCAAAACCTGATTTCTTGTAAAACTTACCCAAAACACATTATATTTCACAATACAACCTAAGAAACTTACATAGTTTCATTATTGTAACCGTCGAAAGTGATATAAATCCATAGCATACCACTACACAATTCTTTTTAAACCAAAATTAAAAATAGTTTCAAATAAACCAACCATTAACCTATGAGTCACTCATTAAGACATTTACCTCTTGGTATCGTCATACTAGTATGCTTGCAAGCTAATTCAGTTATGCCAAACCAATCCATATAACCAATTTGACTCCCAAGTTCCATTCAAAATTCAACCTATGGCCACCAATGCCATTCCAAAACATATTCATTCATTTATTCTTTAATGCAATGCAATGGGTTCAAAAACAAGTTAAACCTTGCAATTATCCATATTCAAAATCAAGATTATAAAGTGGGTTAAGGTTAATGCAATTACCAAGCCAAAATTTCATAAATTTGGGAAAACTAATGTGCCCCATTCTAACCATTAAAATGATCCACCAATTCAATCCCAAAAACATAAATTTAAAGCATGAATAATCAATTTAAAACATGGAACAAGCAATCCAATTAGTAACAACCAAAACTCCTCAACCCAATCTCAAACCCACAATTTAAATCATATGAATATCCATTCAATTAATGCCACAATGTAAAATTGCAAGTTAGGGATGAAGAGCAAGCCAAAAATACTCAAGGAATTGAAGATAATTCAAATTTTGGAGCCCGGAGTAGTGATTTCTTGAAAAAACCTTGAGCTTTCTTGGGTTTTAAGTTTAAGAGAGAATGAATGGTGTTTCAATCTTTAAAAACTAAAAGAAAAGGGATCTTTTATGTTTATAAGTCATGCAAGGGGTAAAAAGATCAAAAGCCCCTCACCCCAGGTGAAAAAGCAAAACTGGGCGAAATTAAAAAGCAGCATGACACACTGCTATTACGGAAGGTACCGTGTCACACCATTATTTCAGAGGCTAACCTTTATGGCATGCCAATATCATGGAGGATCACTGCGTCGGGGTCCTGAAATGACCTTGAAACCCTTTCAAAAATTCTGAAACTTTCCCAAAACACCCTTTTAACATCCCTAAACATAAGTCAAGTCAAAAATCAATGTTACACACGCGGGAGGGCCAAAAATAAAATCATTAATATTTTGTAGGGTCTTACATCCCCCTCGAATCATTCATCCCTGAATGATGAGTTAAGACACTTTTAACAAAAGAATAGAAAGAATATATAAGAATCAAATGACAAATTGAATTGCAACAAGAGTGAAACAAGACTCATATCTTACGCACTTTCATTCAACACATGAAACAAGAATGGGTATTTGTCTCTCATATCTTTTTTAGCTTCCCATGTAGCTTCTTCGATCTTTTGATTTCTCCAAAAAACCTTCACCAAAGCTTCATCCTTGGTCCTCAATCTACGAACTTGCCTATCCAATATCTCCACCGGGACCTTCTCATACGATAAATAATATGTAACACCAGCATCCTTAACAGGCACTATCAATGAAAGGTCACCCATACACTTTTTCAATATAAACACATAGAAAACAAGGTGAATCAAAGCCAAATTTGCTGGTAACTCTAACTCATAAGCAATATTCCTAATTTTTCTCACAATCTAATATGTACCAACGTATGGGGATTGAGCTTCCCCTTTTTCCCAAACCTCTTGACTCCTTTCATAGAAGATACCTTCAAAAACACCCAATCACCAACCTTAAACTTCAACTTCCTTCACCTCACATCCGTATAAAACTTTTGATGACTTTGAGCAATCTTAAATTTTTCTCTAATCACCTTCACCTTCTCCATTGCTTGGTGAACCAATTCAGGACCAAATAATCTAGTATCACTTAACTTAAACCACCCAATAGGAGACCTGCACCTTCTACCATAAAGAGACTTAAAAGTAGATATTTGAATGATGAGAGAAAAATGGTCAACCCAACTACCTTTAAAATTAATCACAAAAGCCCTTAGCATCCTCCAAAATTTAAATAGTCTATTCCGCTTGCCCATCCATTTGAGGGTGATAAGTAGTGCTAAGGTTTACCTGATTACCCAAGCCTTTCTGAAATGATCGCCAAAAGTGAGAAGAAAACTTTTATCACAACCCAGCCCAAGGCTCTGGCCGCGACGGTCATCCCGAACCACACAGGCCTGAGATACCCCCTACCACTCCCCAACCCACTAGTGATATTGTCCACTCTGGGCCCAGGCCCGCACGGCTTTTCTTTCACTTTGGCAACCAAAGAAGATTCTGAACTATTCTGAACCCAAACACTACCCTCAGCTGAATCAACCAAACGAACACCTAATCTGGCAAGCTGATGAACTTCTCAAACTAACTTTTTCTTATCATCCTCAACATAAGCAACACTACCTATAGTGTAAGACCTCGCAAAATCCTAAGCTTAACTCGGTCCCTTAGAGCTTGTTAAGAGGTCCCAGACATAGAAAATTTAGCTAAGTATTTAGACTTAGTGTTATTTTAGCCTTCCTAGGTTGTCGACACTATTTCATGACTTTTATGACCTTAAAGTAATGATTTTTAGGTTGAATCATAACCAGGAATGTCAGTGGGTGTTCTTAGACAAGTTTTGGATTTTTCAAACTTTGTTTGAATAACATTTGAAAGCTCAAACCAATGGATCGACGTGATCTCGATGCGCCGCATCGCCCATCAAATCGATGAAGATTTTTTTCTAGCTCCCAGTGCAAATTCTAGTGAACCGACATGGACTCGATGCGGTGCATCGGTCTGCATATCGCTAGTCCAGTTTTCAGTAATTAAAACCCACGTTTAAAGGGGTAAATGGATCTTTTTCCATCTTATATAAACCCCCAAAACATGTAATTAAGCCGTCCAAAAGACTAAATCTACTCATTCTCTCTAGAATTTTTCAAGAACAAATCCTAGTTAATCACATTCAAGAATCCAATTTCCAAGGAAATCCATCAATCTTTCAAAATTCAAGCTTTAAGTTATGACAAGTGTTCATCCAAGGCTCCCTTCCACCTTTGGAGTCTAAGAAACCCTTTTAAACTTTAAATAAATTAATTTCATGATTTCCATGATTTGGATTGAAGTGTATTCATGATTCTAACGTTGATTGGGTTTCTATTCCATGATTAGGTGCAAGATTTATGTATAAAATAATTTTTATGTATGTAGTATCCTGTGAATTCATGTTAAAGCCTTGAAATTGTAATGCTCATGTGTTGATTAGTACTATGTGCATATACAATGCCTTCCAAGTGTTCGATGAGTTATTAATGTAAATTAAATAGTGAGATTGTATCATGTTAACAAGTATACTAGTTCATGCCATTCAAGTGTTTGATAAAATGCCTCTATAGATGCATTATGAACAAGTGTGCATTTCTATGATATGCAAGGTCATATGATGCTTTACTTTTTATGCTTTTGAGTCCTGAGGGTATTTAATACCTGATAATTTAGCTATTTAACTAGAGCCAGTGTCAGTTACGAAATAATTTCAGTTATGTCACAATCAGTAGTACTCTCAGTCAGTTCAGAACTCAGGCAAAACTCAGAAGACTCATTATCAGTCCAATCCAGTTTAGTATTCAGTTTAGACCTCAATAGATTTAGTCAGTTAACAGAATTCAGTAGTATTTCGTCAGTCAACGAAATTCAGTGAACTCAGTTCAGTTCAGTTAGATAGTAAAATTAGTAATAGTTCAATTAAGCCTAGTATGAACTAGGAATCAGTTCAATGTTTCTTTAGTTGAGACTAGGATTCTGCACCGAACGAACCCAGAGATGGGGGCATTCCTGCCAGTAGAGGGTTTGACCCTTAGTAGAAATCCCAGTATTACAGAACTATGTAGCCAACGTAGGTTAAGATATTTTCCTGCCAGACTAGGGTTGATACATCTCATACGAGTTTTCCTGTCAGCGAGGGTTGACGAAAATGCTTTCTGTCAGAGAGGATTACCTCATAGTTGTCTTTACCCATGGCACGGTACTGACACCCTTCTAACCAAAGTTACAGGTTGGACCCTAATCTATCTAGAAAGGGGCATGTTGGTTAGATGATTACTTTCCATAGTCTCAGTAGAGAACTCAGTTCAGTTCTACAGAATCAGGATTGTCAGATATAGTCACTCAGTTCAGTATGAAACTCAGTTCAGTTCCACAGAATCAGGACTGTTAGATACAGTCGTTCAGCTATCTATAATACAACATCTGTAAACTCAAATATTAGTAAATCAGTAATTCAGAACACAGTATCTAGTATTAGCACGACCTCAGTTACAGTTTGTGTATTCATGCATGTACTTTTATTCAGTTATACTCATATTATTCAGTCATTATTATTCATACATATGCACTCATGTATCTTATCCTTTCATTGGCAACTGAAATAGATCGAAATGGATTGCGCGGTACCCAGGGGGCTGAGGTATATGAAGAATGGCTTTTTGGTCCCTTTCGTCCAGTGGTTAGGACGAATGCCGGGCTCTTTCTTTCACGCTAACCCCATTTTAAACATGCTAAAACTTTCTATTTCGTCGAGCCCCCCTTTGGGTCTCAACACCTTTATGGTTGGGGAACCAATCACTAAAAGAATGTATGAGATTGCATTTCTTTGTGGTCAGCCATTAGGTGATTCAGATGAGATTCAGCATTTTTGAACCAGGAAACGCTCGGTTTCCATTTCGGTTATAACTTTTTTTGTGCTATGATATTTTATATCATAGGTTCAGATGTACGGGCTCCCGATCATACTTAGCAGCCCGATCCATCAGTAGAAAACTAGTCGTAAGTCCTCATACTTTGAGGACATAATTATTACTTCAGTATCTTAGTTTATCAGATTTCAGTAGTCAGGGTTAGTTGGGGTTTCGTCCCATCAATCCCTTATTTAGATAGTGAAGGCTTATCAGATTATAGTATTTCAGATAGATGTATCAATATTCAGTTTTCAATACTTTGTATTTATTTACAGTTTTGAACCTTATGACAAGTTTTGCCTAATTTTTGCACAATACAATATTAATATCCAGTTATTGTAGCAGGTACCAGTCATGGGTTAACTTGTGGTCCCTTGAGATTATGAGAATTGTATAGTATCCGGGTATAGACTCGAGGGATTACAAGCTTAGTATCAGAGCCTAAGGTTCAACAAAGTCCTAGGAAATCTGAAAGCCGCATCGAGTAGAGTCTTGTGCAAGGGTGTGTTGCGCGCCACACTTATGGACAAGAGGCTACGAAATATTATAGAAAAAGTTTCCCTTCTTTCAGTATTCGTGTTATGTGAGTGAGAATGAGCTCAAGTTAAACTCTCAGTCTAATTGATCTCGTTCTTATGCTTCCAGAACATGTCTTCTAGAGAAGCTAACGAAAGAAGTAACAAAAACCAGTCAGGCCCTCCGCACGGTCTGGCAGATCCCCTGAATGAGCATGTTTCTCACGCTGAGTTTAGAGCTGCTTTCACCTTCTTAGCTCATTCAATAGTTGTTCAGAATAATCAGTTGGCTATTATCCTATCTAGTCTTATGGCTCATGATCCACAGAGTAAGGAAGAGAGGCGTAGGAAAAAGGGGAGAAAGAATAAGAGGGCAGAACGTCTAGGCCAAAGAGTGGCCGAATAATCCCTTTTGTCTGTAATGTGGTAGAAACCACCAGGGAATTCATAGAGCTGGTAGTGATGTATGTTTTGGGTGTGGCAATTTAGGTCACAGATTCAGAGATTGTCCCCAGTCAGGTTCCCAGGGTCTGCAAAAATCATTCCCCAGATCAGTCCGCTCGCCCAAATCAGCTGGGTGCCGCTTCCAATTCCACCAGTGGTCAAAGCCCAAATAGGATTTATGCACTTCATTCCCAACAGGATCAGGAAATTTCTCCTGATGTTGTCATTGGTACATTACAAGTTTATCATTTGCATGTTTATGCTTTGCTAGATCCAGGAGCTTCTTTGTCTTTTGTGACTCCTAATGTAGCTGTTGACTTTGGAGTCAGTCCTAAAATTCTAATAAAGCCTTTCTCAGTCTCTACCCAGTGGGTAAATCTATCATAGCTTGGCGGGTATACAAGAACTGTTCAGTTATGGTATCTCAGAAAGTCACTTCAGCAGACTTAGTCGAATTAGAGATGACCGATTTTAATTTCATTCTCAACATGGATTGGCTTTATTCTTGCTATGCCTCAGTCGACTGCAGAAACAAAAATTTTCAATTCCCGAATGAGCCCGTCCTAGAGTGGAGGGGTAGTACTTCAACACTTAGGGGTCAACTTATTTTCTACCTTAGGGCAAGAAAAATAATATCTAAGGGATGTGTCTACCATCTCGTTTGAGTCCAGGACTCTAGATCAAAAACCCTTACTCTCGAGTCAGTATCAGTAGCATGTGAATTCTCAGATGTGTTTCCCAAAGATTTTCTCAAAGTTCCTCCCGAAAGAGAAATAGACTTTGGAATAGACCTTCTTCCAAATACTCAGCCCATATCTATTCTACCATACACAATGGCTCCAGCAGAACTCAAAGAATTAAAAGAACAGTTAAAGGATCTCCTAGATAAGGGATTAATTAGACCTAGTGTGTCCCGTGGGGTGCACCAGTTCTATTTGTGCGTAAGAAAGATGATTCTCTCAGAATGTGTATGGACTACCGTCAGCTAAATAAAGTCACAATCAAGAAATAAGTATCCACTTCTCAGAATCGATGACTTATTTGACCAACTTCAGGGTATCAGTTACTTCTCTAAGATAGACCTCAGATCAGGCTATTATTAACTCAGAGTCAGGGAATGGGACATTCTGAAAACAACTTTCAGAACTCAATATGGTCACTTCAAATTCTTAGTCACGTAATTTGGTCTTACCAATGCCCCAGCAGCTTTCATAGACTTGATGAACCGTGTGTTCAAGCAGTACTTGGACATGTTCATCATAGTCTTCATAGATGACATCTTGCCTATTCTCATAGCAAGAATGATTACACAGATCATCTCAGAATCATATTCCAGACTCTCCAAACATATCAGTTATCATGATATCTATTCATCTCTTACATGTCAACTTTATGATCATAGCCCATACTCATGCACGTTAACAATCATGCACGCTTATAGTTCCTAGTATAAGGAGTTGCAATTCACTCAGTATTACAAATCATGTTCCATGAATATAGAAACTCCAGAGTCAGGCCATACAACTCATGACTCAGGTACCCATGTTATGCTATACAGTATGCTCAGTTCCTATGACCCATGCTACACTCCTAGCGATCAGCTAAATTCAGATTTTGTCATGCATATCCTTAGTTTAGATCTTTTGATAAATTCATGGTGTTGATATTCTATTCCTCAAACCTCAGTTAAGTGTTGAGTTTGGTATAATATTCATGCATACATAAGGTCCTCATGTTTTAACCCTTCAGTGGACTCTCCTTATGAAATGATATAGCAATGAGCAGATTCTTAGAAGGGAGAGATTAAATATTTTATGTTACAAAAAGATTATTGCATGCTAGTTTTACACGAGGCTGTAGTTACGAAGATAGGCTTGAATGTCATATTGATGTCTAAGTAGCTAAATGCATTTCGGAGATTTGAGTAGGCTTGAACATAGAGGGAGAATTCAGTCCAGATCATACCTCAGTAGGTAGAGTTATCAGAACCCAATATTCAGTTCTAGTACAGTCTCAGTTGCAGTCTTAGTTATAGTCTTAGTCCCTGTCCCAATCCAATAATCAGATCAGTAACTCAGTTCAGTTTCTGATTTGCTTGACCATAGCATATAGTTACCAGTTATTTAGTTATCAGTATTTCAGTACCTCAGTTTACAGACTATTTCAGAGTCATGTTATACACTTAGTCTTGCCTTCTCAAATAATATAGTTTTCACAAATTCATGCTCAGTTATCTCAAGTTACCCAATCAGTCCTTACCTCGTATGCATAATACTCTATAGTTCCAGCTCAGTTATTCAGATTAAGTACAATTCAATATTACATGACCAAGTATTCAACTATCATCCATTTAGATAATCAGATAAGTTAATAAGTTTATGCACTCGTGCTCAACACCCATATGAATATTTTTAGTAGTCTCAGATGATGTGCCGTACTAAGGTGGAGAGTATAGTTAAGAAAGTATTCAAGGTTTAAGTCTAAGCTTGAAAATTTATGGTTGTAGTGCATAAGGCTTAGTCACTTCATCTTAGATAATGTTTCATAGGCCCCGACTCATATTACAAAATTTTAGCCAGGATGTGATTTTCTTATTCGTCTATTTTATTCAGTCATGCCAAGACCCCTTGCTCCCTAAAGCCACTAGAACTCTATAGAAAAAGTGTCAAATAGAGGCTCCTGTAGAATATAAGTTTTCAGCATAAGTTAGTCCACAAAACCGGCAATTCAATTTAGCAGTTAGGCAAATAATGTTCATATGGTTGGGTTTCCCATCCTTTTATCTTGTTGCACTATCCGAAATCTCATGAATGTAACCATTCCAAGATCGAGCAACTATGTGGTTGCGAGTTTAGCTCAGTTAAGGTGTCATGCCTTGGTTTCAAAACCCCAATATGCAGTCACGATTCAATTTGTAGGTTCTGTGTGCATCATCTTAGTTTTTCCTCAGTATCTCAGCCAAGTCAGCATTCTTCAGGGGACATAATATCCCAAGGGGGAGATGTACTATAATCCTTGAGCTTTCATGACCTAAACCTTCTATCTTCTCTTCACATAACAAATCCAGTTTGAGTAGTGGGTACTCATAGAAGGATCCTTAAGTTTTAATCTCAGTCATAAGCCATGTATTCAGGGGATCAGTTTCGTTCATGATATTCAGTTCTTGTATCACGTTTTAGGCTCAATTATGTTCTCATGTTCCTGTTCATGTGTATTCAGTAAATGACCTCGAGTTGGAGATTGGTGATTTTGTATTCTTAAAAAAATCTCCTATGAAAGGAGTGAAGAGGTTTGGCAAGAAAAGAAAGATCAGTCCCCGATATTTCGGTCCTTACCAAATTCTCAGCCATTTTGGAAAGGTAGCTTACGAGCTCGAGTTACCTTCAGACTTAGCTTCTGTACATCAAGTGTTTCACATCCCCTTGCTAAAGAAGTGCATAGGTGACCCCATAATTGTAGTACCTATAGAGGGAATAGATGTTCAGAATAGTCTTTGTTACGTAGAGGTCCCAGTCAAAATCCTTGACTATTAGATTCGTAGACCGAGGAACAAAGAAGTCCCTCTAGTCAAAGATCTTTGGTACAATTAGTCCGTTAAGGGAGCTACTTGGGAAGAAGAAGCAGATATGCAAAGCAAGTATCCTCACCTCTTCTCTGCTAACTCAGACTCAGCCTAAGGTAATAGTTCTCTTTAAACTTACTCAGTTTTATGCTCATATTTTCTTTATAAACTTGGTATCAGTTACCATTGCATATCCAGTCATACATTCATGAGTCCGTTCAGTTAGATACTCATGCATCATATATGCATGTTCAGTATAAGAGACTCAGCTTATCAGCTATCCTAGCCATGTACTCATGCATCAGATATGCATGTTCAATATAAAATTTCAGCATATCAACAGTGTCAGTCATGAAATCATGTTACAGTTGTGCATGTCTTGTATCTAAATTTAGTCTATTAGTTTTCTCTAGCCAGTCGGCCTCATTCTAGGATGAATGTTCCCAAGAGAGAGAATTGTAAGACCCCGCAAAATCCTAAGCTTAGCTCAGTCCCTTAGAGTTTGTTAAGAGGTCGCAGAATTAGAAAATTTTAGCTATGTATTTAGACTTAGTGTTATTTTAGCCTCCGTAGGTTAGTGACTCTATTTCACGACCCTTATTATCTTAAAATAATGATTTTTAGGTTGAATCATGATCAGGAATATCAGTGGGTGTTCCAGGACAAGTTTTAGATTTATGAATTTTGTTTGGATCATATTTGAAAGCTCAAACCAGTGGATTGATGCGATCTCGCCGCACCACATCGCCTATCTCATCGATGAAGATTTTCCTCTAGTTCTCAGTGCAAATTCTAGTGAATCAATGTAGACTTAATGCGGTGCATTAGCCATCGCATCGATGCCAATGACGCAGTGTGTCGGTTTGTGCATCGCTAGTCCAGTTTTCAGTAATTAAAAACCGTATCTAGAAGGGTAAATGGGTTTTTTCCTATCTTGTATCAGCCCCCAAAACATGTAATTAAGCCATCCAAAAGTCCAAATTTACTCATTCTCTCCAGAATTTTTCAAGAACAAACCCTAGTTCATCACATTCAAGAATCCAAGTTCCAAAAAAGTCCATCAATCTTACAGAATTCAAGCTTTAAGGTATGACAAGTGTTCATCCAAGGGTCCCTTCCACCCTTAGAGTCCAAGAAGATATTTTAAACTTTAAATAAATTGATTTCTTGATTTTCATAATTTGGATTAAAGTATAATCATGATTATAATTTTGATTGGGTTTCTATTCCATGATAGGTGCAAGATTTATGTAAGAAAACTATTTTTATGTATGTAGTATCATGTGAATTCCTGTTAAAGCCTTGAAATTTTGATGCTCATGTGTTGATTGATACTATGTGCATATACAATGCCTTCCAAGTGTTTGATGAGTTGTTTATGTGAATTAAATAGTGAGATTATATCATGTTAGCATGTATACTAGCTCATGCCATTCAAGTGTTTGATAAAATGCCTCTATAGATGTATTGTGAACAAATGTGCATTTCTATGCTATGCAAGGTCATGTGAGGCTTTAGTTTTTATGCTATCGAGTCCTGGGGGTATTTAATACCCGATAATTTAGCTATTTAACTAGAGCCTATGTCAATTACGGAATAATCTCAGTCATGTCACGATCAGTAGTACTCTCAGTTAGTTCAGAACTCAGGAAAAATTCAAAAGACTCAGTATCAGTCTAGTCCAGTCTAATATTCAGTTCAAACCTCAGTAGATTCAGTCAGTTAATAAAATTCAGTAGTATTCCGTCAGTCAATGGAATTCAGTGAACTCTATTTAGTTCATTTAAATAGTAAAATCAGTAACAATTCAGTCAAGCCTAGTATGAACTAGGAATCAGTTCAGTGTCTTTTCAGTTGGGAGTAGGATTCAGCATCGAGCGAACCCAGGGATGGGGGCATTCCTTCCAGCATAGGGTTTGACTTTTTGTAGCAATCCCTGCTTCCTTCCAAACTAGGGTTGATACATCTCATATGAGTTTTTCTGCCAGCGAGTGTTGACAAAAGAGCTTTCTGTCAGAGAGGGTTAACTCATAGTTGTCTTTACCCATGGCACGATACTGACACCCTTCCAACTGGGCTTATAAGTTAGACCCCAATCTATCCAGAAAGGGGCATGTCGGTTAGATGATTACCTTCCACAGTCTCAATTTCAGTTCCAATTTTAGTATAGAACTCAGTTTAGTTCTATAGAATCAAGATTATCAAATACAGTCACTCAGTTTAGTACGGAACTCAGTACAGTTCAATAAAATTAGGACTTTCAGATACAATCATTCAGCTATCAGTAATATAACATCAGTAAACTCAGATATTAGTAAATCAGTGATTCAGAATTTAGTACCCCGTGTTATCACGACCTCAGTTACAGTTTACGTATTCTTGCATTTACTTTCATTCAATGATACTCATGTTATTCAGTCAGTATTGTTTACGCATATGAACCTATGCATCTCAGCCTACCTCACTTAGCATACCAGTACATTCAAAGTACTGACGTATACCTTTTTTTTCACTATGATGTTTTATATCATAGGTTCAGACGCACGGGTTTCTGATCATACTTAGCAGCCCGATCCATCAGTAGAAAACTAGTGGTGAGTCCTCATAGTTTGAGGACATAATTATTACTTCAGTATCCCAGTTTATTAGTTTTCAGTAGTCGGGGTTAGTTGGGGTTTTGTCCCATCAATCCCTTATTTAGATAGCAGAGGCTTATCAGATTATAGTATTTCATATAGATGTATCAGTATTCAGTTTACAATACTCAGTATTTATTTACAGTTTTGAACCTTATGGCAAGTTTCCGCCTAATTTCCACATAATACAGTATTATTATTCAGTTATTACAGCAGGTACCAATCATGGGTTAGCTTGTGATCCCTCAGGATTATGAGCACCGTGTAGCGTCTGGGGTACACACTCGAGGCGTTACAAAAAGACAATCTACTTAGGGCATCTACCACTACATTGGCCTTGCCCGGGTGATACAAAACACTCAAATCATAATCTTTCAACAATTCTAACCATCTTCTCTGACACAGATTTAAATCCTTCTGCAAAAACACATACTGCAAGCTTTTGTGATCTGTGAACACATAAATATGCAGCCCATACAAATAGTACCTCTAAATTTTCAAGGTAAAAATAACAACTGCTAACGCAAGATCATGAGTAAGGTAACTCTTTTCATGGGGATTAAGTTATTTGGAGGCATAGGCCACAACTTTACCCCTCTACATCAAAACACACCCAAACCAACTTTAGAAGCATCACAATACACAACAAATTCATCTGAACCATCTGGTAATGTCAAAACTAGGGTTGTGGTGAGTCAAGTCTTCAACTCCTGAAAACTCTTCTTACAATAATCAGACCACTGAAACTTAACTTTCTTCTGAGTCAGTCTGGACATGGGAGATGCAATATACAAAATCCCTTCAACAAACCGCTGGTAATAGCCAGCCAAACCCAAGATCAACTCTAACAGAGAGATGGGTCTGGTCCAGTTTTTCACCACTTTGGTCTTTTGACGATCAACTCTTATGCCATCACCGAAAATAATATGACTAAGGAAAGCTACTAATCTTAGCCAAAATTCACACTTACTGAATTTAGCGAACAACTGATAGGCTCTAAGAGTCTGCAACACTATTCTGAGCTGGTCTGAATGATTATTTTTATTATGGGGGTAGACAAAAATGTACCAATGAAGACTATAGAGAACATGTTTAAGTACTACTTAAACACTCGGTTCATCAAGTCCATGAAGGCTGTCGGGGTATTCGTGAGACCAAAGGACATGACTAGAAACTCAAAGTGACTATACCGAGTTTTGAAAGCTATTTTTAGAATATCACATTCTCTGACTCTGAGCTGATGATAGCCGAATCTGAGGTCTATCTTAGAAAAATAACTGACACCCTGAAGTTGGTTGAACAAGTCATTAATTTTGGGAAATAGGTATTTATTTTTTATTGTGACTTTTTTCAACTGACGGTAGTCAATACACATTCTAAGAGAACCATATTTCTTACGCACGAATCTAGGAGATCTTTCAACTATTTTTTTAACTCTTTGAGTTTGTCTAGATCCTTTCTATTTGTTGGAATAAAGATAGGTTGGGTATCTGGAAGAAGGTCTATTCCAAAGTTAATTTCTATTTTAGGAGGAAACTCTGAGAAGATCTTCAGAGAACATATCTAGAAATTCCCTCACTACTAAAACCGACTCAAGATTTGGAGTCTCAGAATTAGAGTCTTTGACTTGGACAAGATGATAAATACACCCTTTGGATATCATTTTCCTCACTCTAAGGTACGAAATAAGCTGACACTAAGCGTTGTAGTACTACCCCTCCATTCAAAGACTGATTCATTTGGAAATTGAAAATAAACTACTCTATTTCTATAATCAACTAAAGCATAACATTAATGGAGCCAATCCATGCTGAGAATGACATTAAAATCCATCATCTCTAACTCTATAAGGTCTATTGAAGTAACTTTCTGAGACACTATAACTGGGCAGTTCCCGTATACCCACAGGGCTATAATAGTGATACTTATTAGGGTAGAAACTAAAAAGGGTTCTGCTAAAATCTCAGGATTGACACCGAAATCAATAGCTATATAAGGGGTTACAAATGATAGAGATGCTCCAGGGTTTAATAAAGCATAAATATGGAAATA
The DNA here is from genome assembly GCF_002878395.1 of Capsicum annuum. Lineage (NCBI taxonomy): Eukaryota > Viridiplantae > Streptophyta > Magnoliopsida > Solanales > Solanaceae > Capsicum > Capsicum annuum. Next base: position 200,252,218 of record NC_061122.1, on the reverse strand, counting down.
AAAGACCTGTAACGTACCAATAACCATATCAGAAGAACTTTCTTGATCTTATCGGGACTGAAGTGCATAGAGCCTGTACTGACATTGACCACAAGTAGCACTGGAGGCGGTGCCCTATTGAGTTGGGTGGCTGGCTGGAACTGATGACTGATGGGATTGGACCTGTTGGCGTAAATCCCTTCTTTTCTGAGAAACTAACCAATACTCTTAAATTCGATGTCCTGGCTTGCTATACCCAAAGCATACATCACATCCAGCTCTACACTCACCCTGATGGTTTCTACCATATTTTTGGCAAAAAGGATTTATACGACCATTGTTTACACTACCTTGGGACTTAGAGCCTGGCATTCTACCTCGATTATCATTTTGGAATTTGGGTACTAGGGTACTTTCTAAAAATAGGGCAGGAGCTAAAGATTTCTGATAGAACTAGGGACGGTTACCGCCTTCTGACTTTTGCTAAGTAAAATTAAAGCTACCTGTTCTAACCCTCTTGTTATCTCTTTCCTTCTCCTTATTCTTATACTTCTCAATCTGTTAAGCATGGACCATCAACCTATACAAGTCTATCTTCTTGATCAGCATCGCGGTCCTACACACCTTGACCACACTATCAGATACACCAGACACGAACTTGCTCATCCTAGATCTACTACAAGCCACTAAATGAGAAACATACCTAGCTAACTAAGTAAACTTGAGGGAATACTCCTTCACACTCATGTTGTCCTGCCTCAAGTTGATAAACTCTAACACTTTGGCCTCCCTTAGCTCCAACGAGAAAAATCTGTCTAAGCAGGCTATAATAAACTCCTCCCATTCTATAGGCCCTACATCTGTACCTCTATCTTTCTTCCACTGGTTGAACCAGGTATAGGCTACATCCTACAACTGGTAAGCATTTAATTCAGCACTCTCACTAGAAGTCACCCCCATAATATTTGTTACCTTCTGGACCATGTCTAAGAATTTCTACAGATTCTCTTCTAATTTGGATCCCAAAAATAGAGGAGGATTCATTCGAGTAAAGTCCCGAATCCTAGCTGGGTAGTATTGGACAATGGGTCGGCCGGAACAACGGTTGGCTGAACATTATAAGCTGCCAAAAAGTGAGCTAGAGTAGTGAATTCATCTATGAACTCTGCATGAGAAACATGCTCGTTCAGGGGATCTTCATGAATGGGTAGAGGCATTGGCTAGTTCATATTTCTTCTGATCTTGGTCATGCTGTAAATAAAAATAATTATTTAACCATTACTTATCACTGGATGGATAGTAATTTTGTGATGCAAAAACGTATTCTTGCTTTTTTATATGATGAAGATTGTAAACATACTGAAGATTTTATTGCTGATTCTATTGTTAAGTTGCCAAATTTTATGGTATCGAAAATAAAATTTTATGTATTGCTTTTGATAATGCTTCTAACAACAACACTGCTTAACAAAGTTAAAACCTAAGTTATCTCCATCGTTGCCTGAAATTTTTCATATTAAGTATGCACGTCATATATATAATTTAATTGTTAAAGATGGTCTTAAGTTTTTTGAGCTTTATATTGAAAAAATTTATCTTGCTGTTGGTTTTATTCAAGGAAATAATCGAAGAAAAAGAATTAGAAAATTTAAAGTTAAATGTCAAGAGAATGGACTTGCACCGATATTGATGCTTAAGGAAATTGATATTAGATGGAATTCTACGTATGAATTTTTAAAAATTTGTTATAAATATAAAGTTCCTATTACACTAGCTTTTAACCAATATTGTAGTTCATTTGCTGATTCTGCTGATTGCATACTACATGATTCTGATTGGGTTGTAATTAATGATCTTGTTAAGTTTTTAAAAAAAA
>NC_061122.1:200237263-200247363 GCF_002878395.1 Capsicum annuum | reverse complement strand
AGGTTACACGGTGTTCCGTTGTCTATCATCTCAGATAGAGGTATGTCATACCCCATTTCGACACAGGTCAAATTAAGGTTTAGCATATTGGAAAAATTCTAATTAAAATTAGGAAGTCTCCATCTGATTAATTCTATGGTGAATCAGGACACCTATTATAAACTATGTGATTAAGAGAGATTAAAGACTTCATTTTAAGGTATACTTATCCTAGGATACTAGGTAAGGGTTCTAATTATCCTAAAGGGAAGGGATTAGGCACCCTAAAGGATCCGCTAACTACGGATAACCGGCCAAACTTAGGTTAGATAAGGAAATCAAAAGCTATGTTAGGAAAGATGTAATAAGATATTAAAATATATCTTATTAAAGTAAAACATGCTAATTATTTATAAGAAAAGATTAGAAAAACCTCATAATAAAATCTACTTTTCAAAAATTACCGAAGATAGATAAAATATAGTTGTTTAAAAATAAATAAATAAATAAATAAATAAGCAAACTATTTTTGGTCATTTGAAATCCTAAAAAGACCTTGCGAAGTCGGTTTGGCAAAGTTGCCATGTTTTTAGAATTAATGAAAAAAAGACATTTATTTACCATATCTAAAATTATTAAAGTTGATTCCCTAGTTCAACAATAATAAACCCGTTTACTATAAAATTTACATCTTTTAACTATTTCAATACTATTAATTAGTGAAAAAATAACTTGATTCTAAGTATAGGCTACTATTTCGTATTAAAGAAGCGTTAATGGTCATTTAAAGAAGCGTTTATGGCCATGAAAATCTAAGAGATAAGTTTACCTATCAAATTTCAGCCATTTAACATCTAAAGCCAACAATAATGTCAAATTTAATATCTAAGAAGTAAAAAAAGAAACAGATAGATTTGTTATCTATTCAAAGGAACTAAACAATTTCAAACAAACAAATATAAATTCCTAATGAAATTGTGCAATATTTTAGTAAAGAGAGGACAACATGTGCAATAATACAAAGAAAAATAAAAGTTTAGAAAGGGAAAGAGGCACTAGACTGCTAGACGGGAATGTATGGTTATGCGATATTTATTCAATTCTCTAATTTGGACATAGATGGAGTCAAGCCATGAGACTCCAAACGCGCTCCCAAGTGTACATGTGAATCAAAAAAATAAGGATTAGTACTTATTCATGATAACAGTGAAACATAAGGGAGCAAATTAATTAAAGAACATGATTTTAATGCTTAATCGTACAAGGCCATATCTGGCCAAGCTTTGCTTGCGAAGGATGATTCTTGTACGGAAAAATTGGTCTATGATGAATGATGATCCATAGAAACAAATTTAAGGAATATTACTACAAATGTAAATTTAATAATATTACTACTAGAACATTTTCCAAATTATCACTTAAACACACATTTGTATACCACAATCAGTTAATTAGATCAAACAAGGGAGGGACAAATTAGAGAATTAATTAAATAATTGTAAAGTGCAATCAGATTAGTAAAGTACATAATAAAAATTGTGTTAGTAAGAATTTTGTTAACCTGGAACTTAGACAACAGAGGACAAGAGTCATACCACAGTCACAAGTGCACGTCGTCTAATTATTGGGATGTCCTAATTTAACTATTATTCATGTTTTCAAATGACACCAAACAAACTAGCACAAGATCTGTGTCATAGTTGAGAGTGAATGTTAAAAAATATTTTTCTTGCAAAAGTGATTAGATATCCAAAAAAATATGCTCGATGTAAGCTGGAACAAAGAAGTAACATGACGAAAAAAGTTTGTTGTATGCTCAAAGTAAGCTAGCCATGATGAACCATTTGCCCCGAGTTATAGAAGAGTAATCGAAGAGTTGTCCAGAGGCCATATAATTAATCTACAATCAAGAACTGAATGTAACCAACCCCATAAGGCAACACCTAGCACCTAGTTGGATGACTTCAAAATAGCACATATGTTATTTTTCACATCAAGAAAAATCGATTGTCCCCATACTTTAGAGTAAAATGGTTTAAATGGTTCATCATGCAGTGAACTCCAACTAAATGGTAAGGATACCAAAATTTAAACTGCAAATTTTAGTTACAGTTACAGAAACTTTGATTTAGTTGGTTCTAAGAGTAACAACATTAGCAAATAGGACCATAAGGGTTCTTAACAAAGAAGTAATAGTAATATAGGACCATAAGGATTCTTAAAACAGAAGTAATCGTAATATCTTGATATTATCATGATAACATATCTTCCTTCATGCTCACTACGTCAAAGTCACACTTTCATATGTTCTTTTTTAGACTCGATTTCATATGGGATATTCATTAGCTAAGTTATAGCCTAATAAAGTTAAGCTAAAACAGAACTTTTAACAAATCTTTAAGCACCCACATACACAAAATTCAAAATAGGAACAGAGACGACGATCATTTAGCCTTTAAATCATGTTTAAGCTCGGAATGAAACTTCATTTTTAATTCAACACTTCTAGACTTGAATTACTATTTCTAAATTCATGTTGTATGAATAAGCAAAATAGTGACCTACAAGAAGAGTGGCTAGTACAGTTACAGAGATGTAAAAATGAGTCTTTTCATTCTAATTTGGAAAGCTAAAAACACTTTGCAGGTGCACAATTGATTGAAGATATAACCACCTATCTGCCACGATATTCAAATAAACAAAACCAAATTCAGAATGCTTTTAGATCTTTTTTCATGATAAATCGAAGGTTGCGAACATCTTATAAACATGTTATTATACATGCAACAAGCTAGACAGCCAGTGCGACATCAAAAGACATCCATAATGATATAACAGTTATCCCATAATAGGCAGCCAAACTAAAACAACTATTTATCCAATAATAGGCAGCCAAACTAAAACAACTATTACACTTAGTAGAATTTGCTCAGACTAAATAGCAAGTTGCGAGCAATTTTATAAACACATAACACATAGCTTAATGTAAATTAAAAGACAAACTAATTTCATTTTGCCTATTTCACGCCCAAAATTAGTCGGCTAAAATAAACAACATCCCCACTAGTCGTACAATTAAGAATTTATGAAAAAACTAAGCATGAACAGTTGAGACGAGATAGAATTTACCTTTTGTAAGGCAGCGAAGCAAAGGCTTCCTTATCGAAGATATGAAATCAACCTCGAACTTCAAATGCAAACGACGAAAAGCAATGAAAGTAAAAGAAGTGTAATCAGAAATTATAAAATAAAACAAACTTAGTGAGTAAAAGAGTATGGTGCCCCAAGAAATTCCCCAATTTTTTACCACTTGAACCCCCTCAAGATGAAAAAGAGCCCCCCTTATATAGGCAAAAATGGAACGGCTCTTTGGAGGAGCCTTGAGAATTCAAAATTTAAATTTGAAAAAGTGATAGTTTAGTCAAGGAAAAATTATATTTTCAGAAGGGATTTGAAAGATTGAGACTTTGATTGAAATTTTGATATAGTAGGCTTGAGGTTTTCAAGAAAGGCAAGATCTTTGTCTGCCAAGCATGGACCAAAGACCATTGAACCTCCAGCTACCCCCTTTTCAGAGGTTTATAGTGGAGGAGGAAAGAAACTCACTGATGTTCGCCATTGTTTGGTGGTTTGAGGGTAGTTCGATGTTGTTGGTTGATGTTGTTCGATAGAATTTAGGTTGTTGTTGCTTGTATTGCTGATGTTGCTATATTTTATGGGTAAAAATAAAAGGTTATAATATGGGTCGAGTCAGATTGTTATAATTGGGCCAGGGTGGTTTTGGTTGTTGGGCCGGACAAGGTTGGTTTTAAATGTTATAAGGACTGAAAAGTGAAGGAATCGGCCCAAGTGAATTAATCTAATTCTCCCAAAGTTATTTCACTTAACTAATACAGCGATGCTTATTTTAATCTAATTAATTTTTCCAAAGGCGTACATATACACGCATGCGTGATTATACATACGTTTAGCTATAATTCGAAAATAAAATAAAATAACTTAAAATAAATTTGTAAAGATATAATCTTAATACGTTAAGATGTATTTATATCATTATTACTTTATTTTTTCCCCAAGGAAATTTATAAGATGTGTTATTGGTATTTTTAATAGCAAAGATAAGAAAAATATCATTTTTAAATTATTAATAAAAAAACATGAAAAAAAATATTGGAAAAATATTCAAGAATCCTAAGCATTGAGAAATTTTATGAAAAAGGAGAGCTAAAATTGGGTGTCAACAAGGTACTTAGTTCACCTCTCAATTTTAGAAAGTTTTTCAGAAGGGTCTTGGTACCCAAGTTCACCTCAGTATAGTCAGACAGATGGTCAGGCAGAGAGGACCATTCAGACCCTTGAGGATATATTGAGAGCATGTAAATTTGACTTTAATGGAAGTTGGGATGACCACTTGCCTTTGATTGAGTTCGTGTATAATAATATCTATCATTTCAGTATTCAGATGGCTCCATTTGAGGCTCTATATGGAAGGAAATGTATATCTCCGATTGGTTGGTTTGAGATAGGTGAAACCGCTTTAATAGGTCCTGACTTAGTGTTTGATGCTTTGGAGAAAGTTCAGCCAATCCGGGAAAGGCTTAAGGCAGTTCAAAGCCGATAGAAATCTTATGCAGATGTGATGAGAAAGGATCTTGAGTTTGAGATTATTGATTTCATATATCTAAAGATCTCTCCCGTGAAGGAAGTAAAGACGTTTGGTAAGAGAGGAAATCTTAGTCCCCGATATGTTGGCCCTTACAGGATTTTGAGTTATTTCAGAAAGGTGGATTATGAGCTTGAGTTGCCTGCAGACTTAGCATCAGTGCACCCAGTATTCTATATCTCCTTGTTGAAGAAGTGTATTGGTGACCCAGTTGTAGTTGTTCCATTAGAAAGCGCAGATGTTCAGAATGGCCTTTTTTATGAAAAAATTCCAATTGAGATCCTTGATCGATAAATTCGTAGACTAAGGAACAAAGAAGTTCCCCCAGTCAAGGTTCTTTGGTAGAATTAGTCCGTTGAGGGAGCCACTTGGAAAGCAGAAGCAGATACGCAGACCAAGTGCCCTCATCTTTTCTCCGCAAACTCAGATTCAGCTTAAGATAAATATTTTCTTAAAATTCCTCTTTTCCATGCTCAGTTTCAGCTGCATATCATTCTCGTGGCAGTCATGCATTCACAGAACTAGTTTAATTATGTGTCATATTTCAGACTCAGTCATGCAATCACATTTTCATCACGTATATACAACATGTAATCTTAGTTCCTCAGTCTTTTCATCTTAACCAGTCTTATTCGGGGACGAATGTTTTTAAGGGGGAGATATTGTAATACCCCAAAAATCCAAACCAATGTTAGAGCCATATTTCAAGCTCATGCATAGTACATTATAGTTCTTTGATAGTGATATGCATGAGTTTGATGTATATTAAGGCCTCAAATAACTCTCAGCTATTAGATGAATCAAAATAATCCTTACCAATTGAATTTTTTATAAGGATGTTACTTTAGTCAACTTCAAATGATCATATCTTTTTATCTATTGAGAATTTTCCAGTTCAAAACCCACCAAATGATAGGAAATTGAATTAGCTTTCCAACGATATCAATTTTGCCTAAATTTGATACTCGGGTGAGAAGTTATGGCACTTTTAGTGTAAACTAGTAGCCCAACGCGATAAGACCGCATCGCGGTGATGGCCGAAATCACGTTCATTCTTTTCTAGTGTGTCACCGCGATTGCCACCATGTCGTGCCAAGGGGACATTTTGCAATTGTTTTTTTTCAAGTGGGGCACCGCGATTGCCACCATGTCGTCCGTTTCCAGAGACGCAATGTGATAGCACCGCGTTGCGCCATTGGGCAAAATAGGAATTGACTCAGTTTTCTAGTGGCTCAAAATGATAGCATCGCGTCGCGCCAAAGGCCAAAATCGGGGTTTTCTAGTTTCGTAATTTAATTTCCAGGAAATGTTTAGTCTTTTCCCATAGCTCCAAATCCGTCCAAACACGGAATTTAAGTCCCAATAGAGCATTATTGGCTCATTATTTCACAATTCTCTCAAAAATTAAAGTAGCCCTCTTTCAAGAACGAAAACCCTGGCCTTCAAAGTTCAAGATCAAAACTCAAGAATTCACCGTCAAGTCTCACAAATTCATCAACCCAAGTATGTTAAGTGTTCATCTATGGGTTCCTTTCACCCATGGAGTCCAAATATCCAATTCTAAATTCAAAGTTAGGATCTTTACAAGTTTTCATGATTTTAATTGTGATTTTAACCATGAATTCCAATGAATTGTAATTCTACAGCATGTTTACATGCAGTTGTTGTTGATATCAAACCCTACACATTTGAACAATGTTATTCGTTGATTTAAATCATACTTGATGATGTCGATGTTGAAATCATACTATTTATACAAGCTTTAAACTATTCCCATGCTTAATTTGAATATGAATATCAAGTGTTTGATGAAATGCCTACAAGAATGAAATTTTGAAAAATGCTTTCATATTATGTCCTCCAAGTTTAGTACTATTTTACTACTATTGCTGTCGAGTCCTGGGGTTATGAATACCCAAAAAAATTAGTTGTTTACCTAGCCTCGGTATCTTCAGATTAGTTTTATACATGATATGAGCAATATCAGTTTGGTCAGTTATTATAATCAGTTAAACCTAGAACAATTCAGTATTTCGAGTTAGCTCAGTTGGGAATAGGATTTAGCACCGAGTGAGTATTGGGATGAAGACTTTCCCGCCAGTTAGGTAGAGTCGTTAGTAGCAGTCCCTGTACTCCAGAACTACGTAGCCAGCATAGGATTTGAGGAGTCACCCGTCAGTTTAGGCTTGATACCCTTAGTTATTTAGGATAACACTTTAGTGGATCCACACAGCCTGTGTTAGTACCTGTGGCATGATACTGACACCCTTCCAACTGGGTCCAAAGTTTGGACCCTAAATTTGCTCATTGAGGTATGTCGAATAGATGATAGATCCCACAGTCTCAGTTCAGTATTTAGTGTACTTCAGTCCAGGCTTGCATTTACCATAGCATACATACATCTGTTATTCAGTTATCAGAATTTTGTATTTTAGTTTACAAATTATATACAAAATATATTTTATTCTCGATCATGTATTTCAGTATTTACAAAATTCATGCATTCTATTCAGTACATCATGTTATTCATCCAGTCAATTATTACTCCTATACATGAAACCATGCATATCAGCTTACCTCATTTAATATACTAGTACATTCAAAGTACTGATCACATACTCTTTTCTTGCGCTATGATGCTATGATGTATCATATCATAGGTTCAGACGCTCAGTTCCTGAATTGCACATAGACCTTCTAGATTATAGTCATAGCAGTGGTGATTCCTCATATTTCGAGGAAAGACTACATTTATTTTCATACTTTCAGTTTAGTAAATAGATAAAGTTAGTTGGGCCCTGTTCCATCAACTCTTATTCAGTCAGTAGAGGTTTTTTAGACTTGTACAAATATTCAATCAGTTTTGTTATTATTTTATTAGTCTCAGACAGTTGTTTCCAAATTTATGATTCAGCATTGATTTCAGTTGCTAAAACCTTATGGCTTATCAGTTGTTCTTTTGCATATGTTATTATTTTTTTCAGTGCTCACAGCAAGTACCAGCTCATGGGTTTGCTTATGGTTCCTTGGGACTATAACCACCGCGTGGTGCCCAGGGTGTACCCTCATGTCATTACAGTAGGTGCCACCTACGGTCCGTAGGTGACCTAAGTAAGTTCTAGTGGTCTAAGTAAAGAGTGTTTCAGGAGTGTATAGGAAGTCTAGCACTTACCAAAGACCACCTATGGTCCGTAGGTGGCCTAAGTAAGTGGCCACCGACCTCAATTTTCCTTTTTCATTTGGTTTTTTATTTTTAGAGTTTCCTTGTATTTTATAAATACCCTTTTGATATTTTGTAGTTAGTTTACGCACTCTTAATACTTACAAACATATATTTGATTCCAAGATTCAAATTTGATCTTGGGATTACTTTGTTCTTGATTTGGGTTGATAATTTAGTGACAGACTTTGGGTTTTATTTGTTGATCATTGTGATATTATTTAATGCTTTTCATTATGAATTTCATAGATAGCTTCACAAGCATGAGAGGCTAAAGCCCTACGCTAGGGTTGTGGAAACCCTGGCATATTAAAGAAGTAGGGAAAGTGCTAAGTTATTCTGAACCAGTATTCTTGCATGCATTGTATTATCTTAGATTTAATAGATGTATTAGCAGTTGAAAATAATAAGATCCCCCTAGAATATCACTACTTACTCCACAAGAGGAGCAGCGACTAGAAAAATATATTCACAACAGTAATTTGAAGATTAATTATCGATCAAGGCTAATCAGTATCATCTTTGTAAGATGGTTATCTATCATATAATAACTTGATATTCAAAAGGTAATAGATCAGTAATGCGACATCCTAAGACACAAAAGGTAAAGGATGAAATCTATCAATGAGTCCACAAGACAGTTTATGGTATATAACTTATCAAATTTTGTATAAGGTGCTGGGTTGGTTTAATAAAGCTAGATAATCCTACTGAGTTGAGAAGCCAGGAGGAACACAATCCTAGTTTTCATTTCTGACTAATTACAACCAAATTTGAATTCTATTACTTGTTCGAGATTGTTGCTATAAAGCCCCTATTTACTTTTTGTTCTACCCGTTGAGTTCAGCAAGCTAGACATACATATTAGCATATTTTCTATGGGTTTGACCCCAACCTAGTTGGTTTACTTTACTTGACAATGACCATTTTATCCTTCAGTTGAAGGTGTAGTTTGCGCATTGATCATGTAGCTCACCGTGAGGACGTAGATCCCGGGGGATTAATACTGAAAACCAGGTTTACCAGCATTGGGGGTCCATGTGACCATATGCTTGGTGCAAACTTTATATATATTATTTGGGAGGGATATGACCTTGATGTCTTAAGCCTTTATGCAATTTTTCCTCAGTTCTTGTGGCGTACACGTATTGGGGTCCTTCCAGTAGGAGAAGCTAGACCCATATAGCTCATGGGTGCCTTTAGGACAGATCGAGCTATATAGTTGAAGATAAATCTTTATACCCTCATGTTCATGGTCCTTATCCCCATCCCAGCATCCTATATATGTATATAAATGTTGTGCATGTGGTTTTAAATAGTTTTTGACAATGGAACTATTTTATCCTTTTCTCTTGAGTTATATGCCAGTGCTCGCCCCACTGACCACCCCTGGATATGAATTATTTCATGATATAGGGTTCGAGGGATTTTTTATCGCTCCTATACAGTGCTAGGTGGTTGAGTACTTCTATTGAGTTGTTGTGAAGTGGTGAGCTTCCATCTTTCAGAAGGACCTATTTTGTAATTAGGTATTTTTAACATTTTGGAATTTGTGGACTTATTTTGTCATAGTCTTGGGCATGTCTCGACTTAATTGGTATTCTGGTTTAGAGGCTTTTGTGGACAAGTGTGGGTTGGATATTGCTTTGACTCTTAGATTTTATTTGATTTATCCATCTTTCTTTTGCTACTTTGGTTAACTTCTGTTGTTTATTATTTATTATGCTCTTGAGGTAAGGGTAAGGGGGTGGTCTCTGTCCCTTGGTGGGATTGAGATACCAGTCACGACTAGGCCCTGATTTGGGTCGTGATAATTTAGAACTGTTAGTGGAGATAGTATGAACTACCTTTTGAGACATTTTTTTGCTTGTAGGTGACGTGCTCATAGTGTGTAATTACATACCTTATTTTTTACTTTCCTCAGTCGGACTATAATACCTACTGAGTACAAATGAACTTTATTCACCTTTATTGTTGTAATATCCTGTATTTTGCTTGTACTTGTTCCAATTATATGGAATCTGGTATAGCCTTGTGGTATAGGTAACAGATAAGATTTATTATGCAAGTATTAATGGTGTAGATGGAATTATAGATGCTGCTCATACAGTTTAATGTGATACGACCAAGTTAACGTCGATACAACTATTTAAACTTGGGATCGTAAGTTTGTATTTGAATCTGAAGTTTAAATTGACCAAGTGTGTATAAGTTTTAAGGTTAGATTAAAGGAGTTAG
>NC_061122.1:200219348-200234263 GCF_002878395.1 Capsicum annuum | reverse complement strand
AGGAGAAAAAAAGGTTAAGATAACACCCTTTATTGATAGATTAAAGCCTTACTGCCCAATTGTTGTTTTGGTGAGGTTAAATATCCAAAATATGATGGTTGGTTACTAATATTAGTTTACCATATATTTCATTGTAGATAAGTTATCTAAAAGGGTGGGAAGTTGAGTTGGGCTGTTATTGGAGTTGTACAACCAGGTATGTAAGGAATACTCCATTATGTACTCTTTGGCATGAAATCAAACACTTGTTCCATCAAGTAAGCTTCCAAGGTTATCCTATAACAAGTGATAGATAATAGCAGCACATTATATTCCATGTAGCCAATGACCTTGTTCCCACTCTCTAATGTGTTAAAATACCTCGATACATGCTTATTATTTGACCTGCACATCTATTTTCACTAGAAAATTTCAGAAGTTCTTCGTTTACTCAAATAAGACCCATGTGTATTTTCAGCTTCTAAACACTTCATTTTGTATGCCAACAGCTCCCTACCTCATTGTTGTTGCATTAAGTATCCATTTATATGTCTCTTATTAGCAAATTATTGATTCAAGGTACCATAATGTGATGACCACCAAAGTAACAATCTCAAAGGCTAAATAAACTAAGCAACACAAATTTGTAAAACGAGTGGCAGCTCAGGGGCGTAAGCCTAGCATTGGCCGATCTCGATACCTTTATATATAAGTGGTAGCTCAGGGGCATAAGCCTAGCATTATCCTATCCCAATATTTATATGTAGGTGGCAGCTCAAGGGCGTAAGCCTAGCATGGACCGATCCTAATTTATCTATTTAACACTGATCAGCTGGTCATTTGCATTATATATGGCTTACAAATATTATGAAGTAAGAAAGGTAAAAATAAAGAAAGGAACGTAATGTATGTAGTCCCATAAGTATATATAAAGGTAGTCTACTAGTACTACTTATAAACTTGTATTTGATTTCTATTGAGCACTCGTATCGTGTGTTGTTACCTTCAGCCTTACATATTCAGTACATATTTTCATACTGACGTCCCTCATGGGGGACCTGTATTTCATGCTGCAGGCATAGGTACTTCAGCTCATACACCTCACTAGTAGGAGCGCAGGCTTTTTAGTGACTATTGGTAAGCTCTAGGTTGATTTGGGGCTTTTCGAGTCTGTTCCATATATTTTGGTATTATGCAGTGAGTCAAGACTAGGGCGGGGGTTTGTCCCGAACCTAACTAAGTCTATGTATCTTTTAGATGCTTTGTAGACTAATGCAAAGTTATGGTAGTGTTTGTCTTTAGACGTGGTGGCCCCAACAGCCAAGTATTGTATATATAAGTTTGTGTTTCCCTATGTAATTATTCTCATCGATACATAATATCATGTTGGTTAGAACCTTTGGTTGTCATAGTTACATGCATGAGAAGTACAAGGTTATGAATTGGTTCTCTCGGGCCTTTACGACTATGGGTGTCTGTCCGCACCAATAGGAGTTGAGGCATGACAAAAATGGTATCTGAGCAGGTCGTCCCAGGGTATCTACAAATCCGTGTCTATATAGAGTCTTATTTATTGGCGTGTTGTGCACCACATCTATAAACATGAGGCTATGGGACATTTAGGGGTTGTTTCTTTTTCTTTATATCTTAGATCGTGCAATTGAGCCTATGTTGTAGGTGAAGTCATATTTAACCATTCAATCTATTTTCTTCCTTTTATTATAGTAAAGATGCCAGTTACGAGAAGGAGTAAGAATACAGGTAAGCGAATAGATGTGGCTGTAGGAGAAGGGACCAGTAAGTCACCACCTAGACAAGCTAATCAAAGCAGGGCTCAAGCTGAGTTTGTATCCCAAACTTCTTCTACTCCTCCATTTCCAGAAGAACCAAGGAGGAAAAGAACCGCATCCTCAGAACCGCCTATTAATGCTACTGACCTAGATCTAAGAAGTGCGGTACAATTATTGGCTTGTATAGTTGCTGAAAAAGATCAAGGACAAGCAATTCCAACCACCGGTTCTAGTGGTGTAGATAGGGCAGCTAGCCTACGAACGCAGGATTTTCTTAAATTGGATCCTCCCACATTCATCGGATCATATCTTAATGAAGACCCACAGGACTTTATTGATCAAATCAAATGGCTCTAGAGGTCATGCATGTGTCGGGTAAAGAGACAGTTGAGCTAGCAGCATATATATTCAAAAGGGAGGCTATATTTTGGTATGAAGATTAGAAATGATCTAGGGTATCGATGCACCTTTAGCTACTTAGAAAGAGTTTAAAGAGAATTTTCTTGATCATTACCTTCCATTCAAGATTTAAGAGGCTTGTGCAGATCAGTTCTTGAATCTTCACTAGGGGAATATAGGCGTGAGAGAATATAGCCTTCGGTTTAACTCCTTGTCTAGGTATGCTCCTAATATTGTAGCTACTATAAATGATAGAGTTCATCGATATGTGGATAGGTTGGATCCATATTTGGTTAGAGATTGTACTATTTCTGCTTTGAACAAAGACATAAACATAGCAAGGATACAAACTTTTGCACAAAAAATAGAGGATCAGAGGCAAAGGAGAAGAACACAAGAATTGGAAAGGGGATATTCCAAGAGGGCTAGATCTATGGGGCAGTTCATGGGATCCCAAGGAGAGTTTAGGCCTCAGTTTTCTAATAGACCACCTAGGCCATTATCTTCTTATTCTGTAGCTAGTACTCTACCACAGTTTCAAGGGTCTAAAGATAACCAGTTTGGGCAAAGAAGTGAGAGTCAGAGTTCACGAAAAGTGGGGTATCAAAATCAAGGGAGCATGAGGCAATTAATGCCTCCTCGGCATCCATGTAAACAATGTGGAAAGCTTTATTTAGGTACATATCGGTTTGGTACAAATGCTTGCTTTTGGTGTAGTACGTCAGGACATATGATGAGAGAATGCCCTCAAAAGGGCATAGATGGTATGGCACGACCTACTGGATCAGCCATTGCATCATCATCATCGGTTCCCTATTCAGGTAGAGGAGTACAACCTATGGGTCATGGCAGAGGTGCTAAAGGAGTAGCTAGCTCTAGTGGAGTTCAGAATCATACATATGCTTTAGCGGATCGACAAAATTCGGAGGCTTCTCCAGATATGGTTATAGGTACATTGTCCATCTTTTCACATGATGTATATGCATTAGTTGATGCGGGTTCTACATTATCATATGTCACTCCATTGGTTGCTGGAAAGTTCAAAAGAACACCAGAATTGTTAGTTAAGCCACTTGAAGTATCTAAGAAGATTGGTGAATCTATTCTAGCAAGGAGAGTGTATCGAAATTGTATAATAACTATTTGCGGTTGCAATACAATGGCTGACCTGGTTGAGTTAGAAATGGTAGATTTTGATGCTATAATGGGTATGGATTGATTGGCTTCTTTTTATGCTCAGTAGATTGTCGAACTAAGAGGGTGTGTTTCCATTTTCCAAGAGAGGCAGTCCTTGAATAGAGAGGTAATATTGGTGCGCCAAGAGGTAAATTTATTTCTTATTTTAAGGCAAAAGTAGGATTTTGAAGGGCTGCATATGTCATCTAGTTAGGGTGAAGGATACAGACGTTGAGCTACCAATTCTTCAAACTATTCCAGTGGTAAATGAATTTCCTGATGTATTTCCTGAAGATCTTCCGGGTTTGCCTCCAGAATGAGAAGTAGAGTTTGGTATTGATGTGATTCCAGGTACTCAACCAATTTTGATTCCTCCGTATAGAATGGCCCCGGCAGAATTACGGGAGTTGAAAGATCTATTGATAGACTTGCTAAAAAAGGATTCATAAGGCCTCATGTGTCCCCTTGGGTTGCACCAGTGTTATTTGTGCGTAAGAAGGATGGCTCATTAAGAATGTGTATTGACTATCAGCAACTGAACAAGGTGACTATTAAGAACAAATATCCTCTTCCGAGAATTGATGACTTATTTGATCAGTTGTAAGGCACCAAGTGGTTTTCAAAGATTGATTTGAGGTCTGTTTACCACCAAATGAGGGTCAAAGAAAAGGACATACCCAAGACATCTTTTCGAACATGGTACGGTCATTACGAGTTTCTAGTCATGTCCTCTGGGCTAACTAATGCACTTGCAGCTTTTATGAATTTGATGAATAGGGTGTTCAAACCATTCTTGGATGTATTTGTGATTGTTTTTATAGATGATATACTGGTTTATTCGAGATCAAATAAGGACCATACCAGTCACTTACGACAGGTGTTACAGATTCTTTGTGATCATAAGTTATATGCAAAGTTCTCCAAATATGAGTTTTGGTTAAAATCTGTGGTATTCTTAAGTCATATTGTATCTGATGAAGGTATAAAGGTTGATACTCAAAAGATAGAATCCGTGAAGAACTGGCCAAGACCTATTACGCCTACGGAGGTTCGTAGTTTCCTTGGGTTGGCAGGTTATTATAGAAGGTTTGTTGAAGAATTTTCTTCACTTTCTGCACCTTTAACAAAGCTAACATCAAAGCATCCAAGTTCTAATGGAATGATGCATATGAAAGAAGTTTCCAAGATCTGAAAAATAAGTTGACTTCTACACCCGTATTGGTACTTCCAGATGGCACAGAAGGGTTTGCAGTGTATTGTGATACTTCAAGAATTGGATTAGGGTGTGTATTGATGAAGCATAGTAAAGTCATAGCGTATGCCTCAAGACAATTGTGGCCACATGAGAAGAATTATCTGACGCATGATCTGGAACTAGCAACGGTTATATTTGCCTTAAAGATATGGCATCATTACTTGTATGGAATTCATGTTGAAATATATACCGACTACAAAAGTCTGCAATATATCTTTAATCAAAAGGACCTAAATTTGAGGCAGCTAAGATAGATTGAATTATCAAAAGACTATGACATTGATATCTTGTATCATCCAGGGAAAGCCAATATGTTAGCAGATGCGTTAAGTCAGAAGACCATGGCACCATCTATAGAAAGACAAGGGATGACTAAAGATTTGTACCAACTATCCAATTTTGGAGTTCGCCTTCTTGAAACTCCAGATGAAGGGTTTATTGTTTATAATGCTGCAAAATCTTCCCTAGAAGCTAAAGTAAAAGAGAAGCAATATGTAGATCCTATTCTATTAAAGCTTAAGGAAAATGTGCAATGTGGTATGACAATGGTATTTGAGCTTACGCAAGAAGGAGTACTTCGATACCAAAACAGATTGTGTGTGCCTAATATGGATGGGCTAAGAAAGAGGATCATGATAGAAGCACACCATTCAAGGTATTCCATCCATCCAGGGTCAATAAAAATGTACCATGATTTGAAAGGAATGTATTGGTGGGGTGACATGAAGAAGAACATTGCAGAGTTTGTAGCCAAATGTCCAAATTGTCAAAGAGTTAAAGTAGAGCACCAAAAGCTGAGGGTTATATGCAATGTATAGATCTTCCAATCTAGAAGTGGACATGATCAACATGGATTTTGTCACTGGTTTTCCTCATACATCTCAAAGGTTTGATTCCATATGGGTGATAGTTGATAGGCTTACCAAATCAGCACACTTTCTACCGGTTAGGACCACTTACACAGTTGAAGAATATGCCAAATTATATATTAAAGAGATATTTCGGTTGCACGGAGTTCCAATCCCTATTATATCAGATCGAGGAGCTCAATTTACTACAAATTTTTGGAAGTCTTTCCAGAGAAATTTGGGAACACAAGTGAATCTAAGTACAGCTTTTCACCCTCAAACAGATGGACAAGCAGAACATACCATTCAAACACTTGAATATATGTTATGAGCTTGTGTATTGGACTTTAAAGGTAGTTGGGATGATCATTTACCTCTCATCGAACTCACCTACAACAATAGCTATCATTCAAGTATTAAAAAAGGACCATATAAAGCTTTGTATGAAAGAAAGTGTAGATCACCAATTGGATCGTTTGAAGCGGGTGAAACTGCCTTATTTGGACCAGATCATGTTCATCAAGCTATGGAAAAGTTTAAAGTGATCCAACAGCGGCTAGAAACAGCCCAAAGTCGACACAAGTCATATGCAGATGTTAGAAGGAGGGGGCTAGAGTTTTCTAGAGATGATTGGGTATTCTTGAAGGTATCACCAATGAAGGGTGTTATGAGATTTGGTAAGAAAGGAAAACTAAGTCCACGTTATATAGGCCCATACAAGATTACTCGAAGGTTTGGCCAAGTCGCTTATGAATTAGAGCTACCCTAAGAGCTCTCAACAGTTCATCCAGTATTTCATGTCTCAATGCTTTAAAAGTGCATGGGAGATCCATCTCATATAACTCTTACTGAAGATGTACAAGTTATGGAAGATCTTACCTATGAAGAAATACCTATTGCTATCCTAGATCGACAAGTTAAGAAGTTAAGGAATAAAGAAATAGCTTCTGTAAAAGTACTTTGGAGGAACCAACAAGTAGAAGAGATAACATGGAAAGCTGAAGAAGCGATGAAATCTAAGTAGCCCCATTTGTTAAAATATGAAGAGAAAGTCCAACATGTTGAATTAGAGCAATAACAAGTAAGTGTAATATATAAATACTATGTGATAATAGGGATATTAAACTTTGGCTTGAACTTGTTTTGGTTGGATAGTTATGCTAACATTCGAGGATGAATGTTCCTAAGGGGGGAGGATGTAACATTCGGTATTTTGCTTGTATTTATTCCAATTATATGGAATCTGGTATAGCCTTGTGGTATAGGTAACAGATAAGATTTGTTATGCAAGTATTAATGGTGTAGATGGAATTATAGATGTTGCCCGTCCAGTTTAATGTAATGCGACCAAGTTAACGTCGATACAACTATTTAAACTCGGGATCATAAGTTTGTATTTGAATCTGAAGTTTAAAGTGACCAAGTGTGTATAAGTTTAAGGTTAGATTAAAGGGGTTAGGAGCTAAAAATAGAACAAAATATTGAGCTGCTTGCTTGACTTAATTAAGCTAGTAGGTGAGTCACCTACTTGAGCTATATGAGCCAAGTTAATGGACCAAGTCGATGAATCAGATTTGGGCCTTTATTAGAATACTTATTTGGGACCAAATTAAGTAAAAGAAGAAGAAAAATGGAAAAAGGCCCAATGCTCAAATCTGCCAAGGCCCAAATATAATTGAGCCCAACTAAGAAATTAAGCAAGTAGGTGCATCACCTACTTTGATATTTTGAGCTGCTTGAACTCCTTAAGTAGGTGCATCACCTACTTGGACCAATTTGATTAAATTTGTGCTCCAAAATCAACTAGGTGGATGGCCGAAAATAGAGGCTTTATAAGAAGAAGTTGCTGGTCATTTCCCTCATTATTAAGTTATAAAAAAGGTTACACCACATAAACTCTCTCTACTTCCTTTACAAAAACTAGGAGCAGTCATATTTTCCTTTCTATGGTTTTTGAATAAACCCCAACCTTCGCAGCCCAAGGTAAGTGAAAACACTTATATTTTAGCTTAATTATCTCATGGAAGCTTAGGAAAACATGCTACAGGTGCCTAATTATAAATACATGGCAAAATATGGAACAAACTACTTGCTAACTTTTCTTGGTTATTAAGAGATCTCTTTTCTTCTTTGGTTTAAAGTGTGAAGGAAAGTAAAGGTTGAAGTTCTTAAGGAGTTCAAATTTAAAAGAATAAGTTGCAGAATTGAGGTTAGGTGACTGCTCCATTTTGTTCTCCATCTATAAGAATTTGATAGAGAATTGTAGATGTGTTGTTATTGAGAGCTCAAGAGATGATGAGTTTAATAATTGATTGCTACAAAAAAAGGAATTGGGGGCTGTTTTGTGAAATATTTTGTGGTTATATGTTGTGGGCTGCCAGGTTTTTTTTAAAGAAAGGTGTGACTAATTTGGATTAAAATATAGAAGAAAGGTGTGGTGGTACACCACCAAACTAATTATTGTATTTGTTACTGTACAATCTGTTTTGCATATTGTTTGGAATGTGTAATAAAGCTGAAGCGGTTTTTGTGAATATTATAAGAACATGTATGGTATGTGGGTATAATTAGAGGAGAAAAAAAGGTTAAGATAACACCCTTTATTGATTGATTAAAACCTTACTGCCGAATTGTTGTTTTGGTGAGGTTAAATATCAAAAATATGATGGTTGGTTACTAATATTAGTTTACCATATATTTCATTGTAGATAAGTAATCTAAAAGGGTGGGAAGTTGAGTTGGGCTGTTATTGGAGTTGTACAACCAGGTATGTAAGGAATACTCCATTATGTACTCTTTGGCATGAAATCAAACACTTGTTCCATCAAGTAAGGTTCCAAGGTTATCCTATAACAAGTGATACATAATAGCAGTATATTATATTCCATGTAGCCAATGACCTTGTTCCCACTCTCTAATGTGTTAAAATACTTTGATACATGCTTATTATTTGACCTGCACATCTATTTTCACTAGAAAATTTCAGAAGTTCTCCGTTTACTCAAATAAGACCCATGTGTATTTTCAGCTTCTAAACACTTCATTTTGTATGCCAACAGCTCCCTACCTCATTGTTGTTGCATTAAGTATCCATTTATATGTCTCTTATTAGCAAATTATTGATTCAAGGTACCATAATGTGATGACCACCAAAGTAACAATCTCAAAGGCTAAATAAACTAAGCAACACAAATCTGTAAAATGAGTGGCAGCTTAGGGGCGTAAGCCTAGCATTGGCCGATATCGATACCTTTATATATGAGTGGTAGCTCAGGGGCATAAGCCTAGCATTATCCTATCCCAATCTTTATATGTAGGTGGCAGCTCAGGGGCGTAAGCTTAGCATGGACCGATCCTAATTTATCTATTTAACATTGATCAGCTGGTCATTTACATTATATATGGCTTACAAATATTATGAAGTAAGAAAGGTAAAAATAAAGAAAGGAACGTAATGTATCTTGTCCCACAAGTATATATAAAGGTGGTCTACTAGTACTACTTATACACTTGTATTTGATTTCTATTGAGCACTCGTATCGTGTGTTGTTACCTTCAGCCTTACATATTCAGTACATATTTTCATACTGAAAGCCCTCATGGGGGACCTGTATTTCATGCTGCAGGCACAGGTACTTCAGCTCATACACCTCACTAGTAGGAGCGCAGGCTTTTTAGTGACTATTGGTAAGCTCCAGGTTGATTCGGGGCTTTTCGAGTCTGTTCCATATATTTTGGTATTATGCAGTGAGTCAAGACTAGGGCGGGGGTTTGTCCCGAACCTAACTAAGTCTATGTATCTTTTTGATGCTTTGTAGACTAATGTAAAGTTATGATAGTGTTTGTCTTTAGACGTGGTGGCCCCAACAGCCAAGTATTGTATATATAAGTTTGTGTTTGCCTATGTAATTATTCTCATCGATACATAATATCATGTTGGTTAGAACCTTTGGTTGTCATAGTTACATGCATAAGAAGTACAAGGTTATGAATTGGTTCTCTCGGGCCTTTACGGTTACGGGTGCCTGTCCGCCCCAATAGGAGTTGAGGCATGACAATTGTGCCCTTTTGGTGTTGATCAGGTACGAGTGTGTCGTGCGACAGTTGAGATTGTGCATTGGACTTTGACACTTTTAAGGTAGTGGACGCTCTATACTTTTATAGTCGATCTCTGACCTCCTCCTATCCAGTTGATGTCTTTATTTGTATTCAAAGACAGACTTTAGTTTATGGATTTTTAGTTGTATTTCCAGTTTTTGAGATGTATTTAGATTATTATTACACTGTGACACCATGTTTTGGGATGGTTTATGGAATCTATTATTACTCTGACTTTTGCTATTATTATACATGTATTGTCTGACTTTGCTCTAGAATTCTCGCCTTGAAAATGTGTTTTGTTTCTAATTACATATTAGTTCGGTTGATTGGCTTAGTTGTCAAGGCTTATCCGCGATAAGTATCATCATGAACTTAGTTTTTGGATCGTGACAAAGTGGCACAAGTCTATTTTATAGGGACGTTTTATCAGTTTTTTCTTTTATATCTATAGAAATTTCTAATAAAATTTAATTCAACTCAATTTAAGTATAGGATAGGTTATTAGGTCCTCACCCACGATGGCATGACATAAGGACAAACAATGAACAAGCTTGTTAGATTGCTCAGGTGCACGAACGAGCTCGTATAGCGCTAAGCAGCACAGGAATGTTAGTTGGCTCCACCGGATCAAATGTGTGGCACAAAGGCATAGGTTTTAGTACTTTAGAGATTTAGTGACATATTCTAATTGCCCAAGGCTTGATGTTGTAACCTATAGATAGTCTCTCTTCTTCACTTTTAAGATAACCTGACTCCGAATATAATAACTTTCTTGATCTCCAAGCATTTGTATTTTTAGTTCTGTTGCTTCACTATTTGTCTTGCTTTGGTTGTAGCTTGGGTAGTTGTGAGCTGATCTCAGGAACATTCATATTCACTCTGAACACACATTCATATTCACTCTGAACACACTTAAATTATCCTGTTTACTCTATTTGTTTTTCTTACATTATATTTTGCTTGTTCTCGCTGTCACGTAGTAGTCAAACTATACTAGTAAATCAAACCTAAAATAAGGTTACATTGCAATGCGTGCTTGACTTACCTATAAATTCAAATGTACCAAGTTTACGATAAATAACTTGTCTCCCACTGTAGATCCTGAGCAATTGTGTGGGTTTACTCTAATTTCTTCTCTGCTAGCTTAGTTGTGTTTTGTTTGGTAGGCAATATTGTATGGCAAATAATGAAGAACGAATTAAGGATGCGACCACGACTAAGGAAGTGATGAGAACTTTGCTTTCTGGCTTGACTAATTCTAGCTGACAGACCAGGATGAGAGGGACCTACCCGTTAATATGACTACGAGGAACGTGAACCTTAAAAAATAAATTGTTGGCCCCTCGACGAGGATGAGAAAGAAGAGTCATCTTAAAAGGCCTCTAGAAGGTCATCAAAAGTTTTGTTGAATCTCAAAAGAAGAGGCTCGGGATAGGAGAATGGATGAAATTTGAAGCGATCTAGCTCAAAAGACTCCAAACTCTTTAAGAGGAAACGAGAAGAATGATAATGTGGAACTTGATAACAGTTCAAAAGAACGTAAAACAGAGGTAGCAGAAGATAGGTTCGAAACCTTAGCTTCCTCGATGACAGTCTTGATGGGGTTACGCTGAGGGAAGAGATGAAGTCTCAGTATACAGAAATTTAGTCTCGTGTGAGCCGTGTTTCTAGAGTTCCTCTCATCATTAAAGGATCGAACTTGAAGAGTTATGTCAAGGCGCCTTACATGGCTAGCACAGTGATTAGACCAATCCCAAAGAGGTTCAAGATGTTAGACATCTCCAAGTATGATGGGACTTCGGACCCTCAGAAATATTTTTTATTCTTCACGATAGTCATGAATAGAAACAACCTAACGATTGAGGAAGCTGAATCAGTAATGGTGAAGAAATTTGGAGTGACCCTGTCAGGATCGAAGTAACTCTGGCTTGGTATTCCCTTTTACCCAAAAATTCTAACTCAATTAATATATTGGAAGACAGTTTTATAAGGGCTCATGTTGGAGCCAAGAAGGTACAGTTCTAGAAGAGAGACAACACGAAACTGCTTTGAGAGTTTGTCGTGAGATTCCTGAAGGAAAGGATGCAACTGTCGATATGTTGAAGTTATTGGAGACTCATCGGACAAATCGTCGGAGAAGAAAGTTGATTTTGTATTAAAGAAGAATGACAAAGATTGAGACAAAGTTCACAAATAGAGCTGGAAACATGAGACTTGGTGGAACTTTAAATATTAGTGATAGTTAACAATTAGGACACAGGTTCAATTTTTTTTTTTACTGCTTTGTAAATGTTGTTAAGTTTTCCACTACTTACTCACTTTAGATAATGGTAGCTAATAGTTAGGGCACTACTAGGCAATTTCTTTTTACTGATTTATTCTATATATACATGTATTGTACCAGATGAATAGACGGATAAAAATTTCAGCAACAATATCTCTTTTATTTTTGTAATCTTTCATGGTATCAGAGCTAGAGTTTTAATCCTTGTTTTTCTCTGCATCTATTTTCATTTTTTTTCTCTCTATAATTTGTTAGAATGGGAGATGTTTATGTTAACACATCTTCTGGGGCTCAAGTTCCCTTTGTTACTGGAACTAACGCAGCCACTGAACTCATAAAACCTTATCATCCTTTCTCCATTTCGCCTTCTGATTCTCCTGGTATGTTGCTGGTTAATATAGCTTTTGATGGAAAGAGTTTTGGGGGATGGAAGAGAGCCATTCTCATAGTCTTGACTTCTAAAAACAAGTCTGGCTTTATTGATGGATCAACGTAAGAGCCTCCTACTGGTACAGATCTCTACAGTGCCTGGTCCAAAGTAAACAATATGGTAATTTCTTGGCTCTTGAACTCTTTTTCTAGAGAAATTTCTGAAAGTATTATATATTCTTCCACTGCTAAAGATCTGTGGACAGAATTAGAAGCAAGGTTTGGACAGAGTTCAGGTACCAAGCTTTTCCAACTTCAAAAGGAACTCAGTGATCTTGTGCAAGGTTCATCTGACGTTGCTACTTATTACACTAAGATGAAACGTCTTTGGGATGAACTGGACACTTTGGATTTCTTTATTCCATGCAATTGTGCTTGTTCCTTCGGTGTAAAGGAAAAGAACATTAAGTCCAAGCAAGATGGACGATTGGTTCAATTTTTAATGGAACTCAATGACTCTTATTATGCCCCTAGAGGTAATATACTTATGATTTCACCACTCCCTTTTATTCCTAATGCCTATGCATTGTTGATGCAAGAAGAGAAGCAAAGAGAGGTCCAGAATACACCAAAATTTCCTGGTGAATCTTCTTCATTCATTGCTGTCAGTCGGGAAAATAATGGACAGAGATCATTGGCTTGGGTGTATTGATTTTATATCATCTTCCGGTTAAGAATATCATCTCGTTAATTTTTTTCCTTTTTGAAAATTGAAGAAAAAGAAGAAGATGGTTTTGGACATTAAAGAATTTATTGAAGAAAAAAAAAAGAATATGATTTTGGACATTGAAGAAAAAGAAAAAAAATTGAGCTCATAATAATGGAGGTTTTGGACAACAATGGAGATTTTGGATATTGAAGATAAAAAAAATTGACCTCATAACAATGGAGGTTTTGAACAACAATGGAGGTTTTGGATATTGAGGAAAAAAAATTAAACTCATAACAATGGAGGTTTTGGACAATAATGGGGGTTTTGGATATTGAAGAAAAAGAAAAAAAATTGAAGAAGAAAGAAAAAGAATTTAAATTAAAAACAAAAAAGAAAAATTTATGAAAATAATAAATTTATTATTTTTTCGTATCATGCTGACGTGACGCTGAAGTGGAAGGCGTGTGTGCAACATAACACCACATGCAAGTAGTATAATGCTTTACAAGGTATAAAAAATATCACTTTTTTTATAATTTAAGTGTGTAATATGTCACTAGTATAGTTTAGGTGTGGCTTTGATTTCTCTTGTATAGTTTGAGGTGGAAACGATATATTTTCCCTTCATGAAATAAACTTTTAATTTTAATGATACATGGAATGCAATGGTCATAGTCATCGACAGACACTCAAATTTGTTGCGAAAATTCACTTAGGCCGTTAAACTAAGGCTTGTTTCTATCAAACCCCTAAACCCCCCGAATTTTGTTCCAATTGGGCATTTTTTTCCTATCAACAAAAAGGACAAAGTGTGTGTTGCACACACGCGATGACGTGGCAAAACAAGCTAATTGGAAGCTGACACATGGCACTGTGGAACCAATAATTATTAAAAAATAATTATAATTTTAAAAAAAAAGTATATAAAAATGGCATAGAGGAAATTATTAAAAAATAATTCTAAAATTATTTTTAAAATATAAATAAAAAACTGATTATTTTAAAAAAATTATAAAAAAATTTAAAAAATGAAATAAATTATTAAAAAATTATTTTTAAAAAAATTAATTATTAAAAAAAATTTTAAAAATTTAAAAAATGAAAATAAAAAATGGCATTAAGGATATAAATTATGTAAAAATAATTATAAAACTATTTAAAAAATAAAAATAAAAAACTGATTATTTAAAAAAAATTATAAAAAAAATTAAAATGAAATAAATTATTAAAAAAATAAAAATAAAAAAAAATAAAATAAATTAAAAAAAATTTGAAAAAATGAAAATAAAAAATGACATAGAGGATAAAAATTATGAATAAATAATTATCAAATTATTTAAAAAATAAAAATAAAAACTATTATTTTAAAAAAATATAAAAAAAATTTTAAAAATGAAATTAATTATGAAAAAATTATTTATAAAATTAAAAATTAATTATTAAAAAAATTATAAAACTTTTTAAAATGAAAATAATAATGGCATTGAGAATCCAAATTTTGAAAAAATAATTATAAAATTATTTAAAAAATAAAAATAAAAAACTAATTATTAAAAAGAAATTATAAAAAATTTTAAAAGATGAAAATAAAAAAATAGATTTTTTTAAATTCAGTTTTGTTAAAAAAAAAAATTGAGCCCTCTAATGCTTTTTGGGGCCTTTAGGGTTTTAAAAAAAAGTTGTTGTTAGAAAAAATTTGGGGCCTCAATGCCACTTGGCAACTTTTTATTTATAAATTAGTAAAAAAAATGCTCCTCACGCGCCTCCTACGATGGGACTGCACGCGCAGTGCCATATAGGCAAAAAATGTCTAATTGAAACAAAATTCGAGGGTTTTAGGAGTCTGATAGGAACAGGTCTTAGTTGGACTAAGTGAATTTTCGCAACAAGTTTAAGTGTCTAACAAGTCTTAGTTGGTCTAAGTGAATTTTCGCAACAAGTTTAAGTGTCTATCAATGCCTTTGGCGGAATGCAATTGTACACATTAATGTACATAAGTAGG
>NC_061122.1:200212845-200216348 GCF_002878395.1 Capsicum annuum | reverse complement strand
CCCCCCAAAAAAATTAAATTTATTTTTTGAAAAATTTTAATTTTTTCCTTATCCCACCCTGACTCCCCTACCTTGACCCCCAACCCATTCAAAAAAAATATTTTAAATTTTTTTTCTTACTCCACTCTTACTCCCCTACCTCTACCCCCACCTCATACTAGCCCCCTCCCCCTCCCCCCCTCCCAAAAAAATTATTTTTAAAAAAATCAAAACTATTTTCTTAACTGCCCTTACTAACTATTTTGACAACTCCACCCCCCACCTACAAACCCCCTCTTAAAAAAAAATAATATTTTAAATTTATTTTCTAAAAAAAATCAAAACTTTTTTCTTATACCACTCTTTTTATCATTTTCGTTCTCATTGTTTTTGTACAAATATATTTTAAAAACATATACTTATCCAATTTGCATAACGAACACACGCATATAAGTAAGAAATAACTTATTTTTCTAGAAAATATTTTTCCTCCTTCATATCGAACACACTCTAAAAAAAGAATTTTTGAAGATCAAAAATTATTTTTTTTTAATGTATTTTTACGCTTTAACTAAATACTAAAATATATTTTTTAAAAGATATTTTTCATTCACCAACCAAACATAGAAAAACAAGTAAGAAATCAACTTATTTTCCAAGAAAATATTTTCTAGGAAAAAAATTTTCATGAAAAATATTTTCCTTCCTACCAAACACACCCAAAGTGCCATCTCATGGACTGACAAGAATTTAATATATACACATGGTGTCCTATGGTTGGTTTGGAAGATTATGATCCATATCATTTTCATTGAATTGGAAGTCTCGATACTAGCAATGGAGGTATTTATATAAAAAATGTTCAATTTGACACCATTTTAAAACAAAACAAAAAAAAGTGTAATTCAAAATAAATTGTAATAGATTTTGTGATTATGAATCATTTTATTAAAGTAAAATAAAAGATTAAAATAAAAATTATTTAACAAATATAAAATTTATTTATTTTTTAAACTGATCAAAAAGAAAAAATATAATATAAATTAAGATAGGAAAAATATATTGTACTCTCTAAAGCAAATACGTACTTTAAAATTAATTATAGCTTGTTTCATAAATTCGAACAACTTCGTGATGATATAATGCTTGAATCAGTGAAGATTTTCGTCAATTTGTCAGTAAGAAAAAATAGTGGATAGTTTTCCCGATTAGCGATCTAAAAAAGCTTAACAATTTATATTGAGGTTCTTTGAAGCACTTCCATTAAACTTCAATAAGTTCAAACAAGAATATTCATGCTTCGCTGCATCACATATATGAATAATGTTAATTAATAAAGAATATGTATGATATCAAACAGAATATTTGGTCAAGTTTCTAAAGATTGGCATGTCTTTTATATGTTTTATTTATATAAAATACTATTGCAGACTATCTAAGATATTATATTTTTATATTTGGTTTTATAATGCCAAAGTTATAGCTAATGCTTTAAAGATGAGAATCTTGAAAAATGATAATTTGAACATGTTTTTGCCCATTAACTTTTATAGAAAAAATAACTGCTACACAAAAAAAAAACTGATTGTATAAGCTTGGAAGGAAGAAACGGGAAGAGAAGAAAAAAGAGTAAATAAAAGCAAACAAAGGGATGTAATGAAACATAAAAGAAAATCTTCCCAATAATATGAATGAAAAGGTGGTGGGAAATCTTTTTAATAGCTCAATTAATTAATTTAATGATGAGGTTTGATTTCTCACATTGTATACTCTTCTTCGGCCTTCCCCAATTCTTCTTGCCCATTTTTTTCTTTTAAAGAAGTGGTGGGGCTAGGGAAAATTCAGGACGATACCATAGAGGTTCATATTAATTAAATAATAAATATAGATAATAATTGTTTGGTGTTATAATTACTATGATTGTTTGTGGCAAATCAATCATGGATCTTATTTATCTGCATTGTATTGTAATTTAAAATAAAGCGTATATGCTTAAAGAAAATAATTCCCCCAATAGCTGTCTTAGAACAATAATAACACCAACATACTTAATATATTTTTATAAATGAACCATTAGAATGACGGAGTTAATGCCGATCTTACTTGCATCTTTACGAAGCAAAAAGATTATTTCTAATAAATATTATATTATTTAGGATACACTTTCAGCCAAATATATGTGAAACTTATAAGTATATGAATATCTATTTTATCTTGCTATGTATCATTCCAAAATAATGTCATATGAGTGAAGCTCTTCTATGTACTCACTTGTTGAAGGTAAGCCGGTAAAATGGGCCGGTTTGACCCGGCCCGGTCAGTCCATGGACTGTAGGGTATCGGGTATTGGGTTGGGTTAATTTTTATTGGACCCGGTTAATCCGTTTCGGACCAAAATCGGTTCAAGCCTGCTGATTAACCGGTTCGGCTCGGTTAATTTAAAAAGAAAAATGGATTTTTTAATTTATGTATTATATAAATTGGTATATAACTATATATATAGTATGTATATATATTGTAGTATATTTTATTTAAAGTAGTATGTATATATTGAATAATTCATATATATGTGTGTATATTTTATAAAGTAGTATATATTTAACGTATACATGTGTATATATTTTATAAATTAGTATATAACTATATATTTAGAATATGTATATATTGTAGTATATGTTTAATTTAAAGAAGAACATATATTGAATGGTACGTAATATGTGTATATATCTTTTAAAGATGTATATATATAACATATACATGTGTATATGTTGTATAAATTAGTATATAACTATATATTTAATGTGTGTATATATTATAGTATATATGTTGTAGTATATTTTATTTAAACTAGTACGTATAAATTGAATGGTACGTATATTTATGTATATATCTTCTATAAACGTATATATTTAACATATACATGTGTATATGTTTTATAAATTAGTATATAAGTATATATATAGTGTGTGCATATATTGTAGTATCTGTTTTATTTAAAGTAGTACATATATATTGAATGGTACGTATATATCTGTATATATCTTCTATAGACGTATATATTTAACGTATACATGTGTATATGCTTTATAAATTAGAAATAACTATTTATATAGTGTGGGAATATATATTGTAGTATATGTTTTATATAAAGTAGTACATATATTGAATGGTACGTATATATGTGTATATCTTCCATATACGTATCTATTTAACGTATATATGTGTATATGTTTTATAAATTAGTATATAACTATATATATAGTGTGTATATATATTGTAGTATATATATTGTAGTACATGATTTATTTAAAGTAGTACGTATATATTGAATGGTACGTATATATGTGTATATATTTTTTATAGACGTATATATTTAACGTATACATGTGTATATGTTTTATAAATTAGTATATAACTATATATATATATATAGTGTGTGTGTATATATTGTAGTATATATTTTATTTAAAGTAGCACATATACTGAATTGTACGTATATATGTGTATATATCTTCTATAGACGT
>NC_061122.1:200164352-200209845 GCF_002878395.1 Capsicum annuum | reverse complement strand
ATGCCTTTGGCGGAATGCAATTGTACACATTAATGTACATAAGTAGGATATAGTACAAACTATTGTTAACAAATTACAAATTGATCAATAGTAGCAATCTAATCTTATCAAGAAAATAAGGTAACATCAAGGCAGCTAATAAGTGGAGAACAACTGTCATCTTTTGGACTTTCCGGCGTACCAACGGATCCAATCATCAAGAAAATCAAGCACCAATTATTAGTTAATTTTAAGGGAAAGAAAAGAATTACCCAATAATCAAAGAATAAAAATGGAGCAGCTAGCCAAGGGGAAAGAGCCAAATTGGCTTTTACAACCGTTTTCAACAATGGCAGAAAATAATAATATATCTAGTATAATTTTACAAGTGGAGTCAGAAAGGATAACGTGTATGCAGACCTTTCCTCGGACCTGACAATAATTCAGCCAATAGAAATTACAGTTGGGAAAAAAGAAGTGACATTAAACAACATACAATGTGGAGTCGGAGAATCAAGGATTTCCAGCAAAATAGAACTCTTCCCTGAAATAAATAACTCAAAAGTGTTAGTGGCAGTAGCGACGGCAGCAGCAGAGGCGGTTTTAACTAATTTGAAATATTATTAAAATACTAACACTAATTTAAGTTACGTTGCTCAGACTCGCAAAGCAGTGTGTATGTCGAATTCTTCAAAAATAGTATATTTTTCAAGTTTGACACAGGTGCAACATCAAATTGAAGAGTCCGAGCAACATATAATTTAATATAGTTGTTGATATATATATAGTTAGATCGACTCCAAGTTCCAACTCACCGAATCAGAAGTAATGGACATATAGCCAGATGAGGAACTCCCGTCCTGCGGTGACCACGACGTCGGTGTTGAAGAACCACCACTGCCAGATCTTGAACTACTACCTGAGCTACTATTAGCACTGACGGTGTTGGTGATGCCGGAGAATCCTAAGGGGTAAGACGGTGTTCCATCAGGCTTGAAAAGGCCGTAGTTCCGCTCTGATGTTGGGCCAGGCTTCAAGTTCTCGTTAAACAGGGCAAATACGTATACATTCAAATTGGAATTAGGCCTCAATGGAGTTCCCTTTTTCTGACTCACAAGTTTGATGAGATTGCAATTGTATTTCCTAGCATTATCCATCGTTGCCCCGAGCTCATTGGCGTCACCTTTGGATGGCCATCCTGTTTCTGAGATCTGAACGCACATGTTTTTGTAGCCAATTGAAGCTAAAGCAGAGTGAACCGCATCAATTTGAGCGTAAAGCATGTTATCGTAATGAAGATTGGTTACAGGATCAATAATTCCCTGATTAGGTTGAAAGAGCACGAAATCGAGTGGCACCTGTTTTGGATCCGCCTGATATGCAAAATAAGGATATGCATTGATCAAAAAAGGAGAACCAGTTTTACAATGAAAGTCCAACACCTGTGTAACACAGGTCACAGGATCTTTACGAAAAGCGCCTGCAGAAGGCGGGTAGGAAGTCCCTAGAATCGCAACAGAATGAGCAGTGGTGACACTGACTTGCTTGTCCAAGTTGCAATTGACTAGCGCAGCGTAAACATTTTCCATAGCAGGCATGAGATTGCCGGATAGTGAAGTGTCGTTGGACGTAAGTACTTCATTTCCAACTGCTATACACGTGATTTTAGTCGCAGGTAAATAGGCTTGCACATTGGTTTTAACCCAAGCTTGAGCTTTAGCAGGATCCTTCATATCGGAGAGGTATTCATTGCCAAGGCTGACAATGAATTCAACACCGCTGTTCGCAAAGGCTTTGAGCACATGTGGATCAGCATCATATAGCTTCACTCTGGTAGCTCCCATGGATTTGACTAAGGGAACCACTTTTTCTGGTGGAGGAAGATTATCCGCTATCTGACCATAGTTTACGCCGATAGAAGTCGCCATAACCGGGCTCAGAAACACTAGAATTATAAGCAATGTTGAAGATAAGTAGTGGATATGGATGATGGATTCCATAGTAGACATTGGATGAGGAAGAATGGCAAGTGTGGTAGTAGAAAGAAGCAAATGAAGTGAGTGAAGCAAAGAGTGGGAATTGAGTGGGGGACTACTTGCTACTTGCTAGAAGTAACGGCGTTAATGCATGTTGACGGATTTAGATGATCCTTTCTTTTTATTTTTGTTTCCCATTTTCAATTTTCAATATCCAGTATCCTTGTTAGAGCCCCATTAATCCGAATTTCCTTCAAAAAGTTTAACTATGATGGGCTTCTTACTCAAACCGACTTCATACCCAAAATTAAACTCGAAACATGATTAAGAATGAAAGAATACTTAGTACTCTGCTGTAAGTCTGCAACTTTTCATGGTAGGTGTCCCATTTACTAGTCACATTTAATATTACTCCTTATTCACATTAAAGAATGCTCCGTATTCAGCCGTCACCACCTACCCAGTTGGCATGCCAACGCCCTCTTTGATTCTCCTATAGATTTTGTACGTTTAACAAGGAACTTACTTAAACCGATGAATATTCCGTCAGTTACATTTTACTTGGTCTATGTTGATTTGTTAGTGTCCTAAAGTTTATTAAGGATTTATTTTACCTAAGTGACCTTATTTAATTATACTTTGAAAATCTAAATTTGACTATTAATAATATTCTTTTCGTCTCATTTTACTCGTCTCAATTTGACATTGTACATTGATTAAGAAAAATAATTAATAATATGGTTATTTTACCATAGTACTCCTATTAAATGATGTTTGCATTTTAATTTGGAGAAAAAATAATTAATACTAAGGGTAAAAAAGAAAAAAAAATTGTCTTGCCTTGATTAATGAAAAATGACAAGTAAAATGAAAAATCAAATTAAGAAATTTGGGACGAGTAAAATGATATGAATGGAGTATATGTAGTCATCTAATAATAGAGGTGGTATTAGAAGAAAATGATAGATTTCTCTTGATTTCATTAAATAGACAAATTAATTGAAATAACTACTTTTAGTAAAAGAGTCAAGTAAAATGAATCAAAGGGTGCATTAGGATTCGTTTGTGAGTATGTATAAGAATATTATTGAATATGATATATAGTAATGCAGAAATTAGTTATGTAATGATATTATGTTTTATCCATTGTTTAATTTGATAAATTAAAAATAACATGTATTACATATATAATTTCTAAAATAATTATTTATTTACAAAAATACCATCCATATCTTTTAGCTTTGTACACTTTCAAGGACTATCTTTAGCCATGCTTGACATATATAAAAGATCCTTATGCTTAATTTTTTTTTTTTGTTTTCATTCGGTGTTGGTAGCCGCAATGAAATTTGACTAATCTGAATTCGCGCCGGATAGGGAGCCCCATTCGAGGGGTAGCGCTCCCTATCAAGAATTTTTCTATACTCAAGGATCGAACCCAAGACCTCTGGTTATAAAAGGAACAGCCTCATCTACTGCACCACATCCTTTGATGGTATGCTTAGTTTCATGATTTGATATGTAATAGCTAAATAGTTATACATAAGATAATAGGGGATATTGCTATTAGTTATAGTTATACATAAGTTAGAAATTTTGTATTAAAAGAATTAGTAATATCAAAATTAATTATTGCATGCATTATTTTTCTTATATCTTCCGCCAAACAATCCCTTGTAGATTTGTCAAAGATTTAGATATTTTGATTGGAAGAGGAAAAAATGAGACGGGGAGAGGGAGATGCTTTGGTTCTGGTGCAATAGAAGAAGAATTGAGGTGGATTTTGCGCTTTCACATTTGTTTTTTTAAAAAAACTATCTTATGGTTGGAGCCCACGAGAGAATATGATGCTATTTTGCTTCTTATGTCAGGACAAAAGGAGTGGGAAATGTTGGGTTGCACTCCTAGTGTTGGCCATTTTCTTCCTTCAATGCTTTTCACTAAACAGTTTTTCATCCGTGCCTACATAAAAAGCCACTACAATAATATCATAAGTTATACCGAGAATAACGGAGTTGGCTCGAATTGTAAGCAATTTACACTTTCTTTTTTGAGATTGCGAGTTCAGTCATCAAGAAAATAAAAATGATGGAAGCTTCTTGAGAAGGATAAAAACAACGTAATTAAAAAGAAAGTTGTATGGAGAAGCGTAGGAAATGAAATGGAAAAAAAATAGTTTTTTCAAATCTTTTATGCCTAAAAATAAAGATTTTAGTACATGAAATTCATTAAACCTTAAAAAAAAAAAAAAGTTGCAAGTGACATACAAAACAAATTCTTTCGAAATACAATTTTTTCGGTCTAATTAAATTTTGCTGAGTGTCTCCATTTTTACTTAGTGCATGTAACTTTCCTGCATGATACTTCCAATTCAGTACAGTGTTTCTGCTCGTAGATCGTTTTCAAAACATCAAATTCGTTCGACCTTCAACTAATGCTGTCAAGTGGTCCGGACCGGGTCAACCTGGAAACGGTATGTGAGATTTAGCCAAGTTGTGGTCAGGTCCGGATCCGGGCTTGATTAAACGGGCCGGTTCGATTCCGGGTCCATCAGTAAAAATTTTAAAAATAACCCAGAACCGGCCCACTTAACCCAACCCGGTCCAACCGAGCTAAATCAGGTCAAACCGGGTTTAAAATCCGGTCAAAATCGGTCAAAAACAAAAAAATAAAAATTCTCCAATATGCACTATATATATCCACCTATATACATTTTAAATACGTTAAACAAAATATATACACTATATATACAGTATATATTACATTAAAATTTAAAAAATATATACACAATTACACATGTAGTCGTGTATATGACTATATGTAGTTAAATATATATACTACTCGAAATAAAACATATACTATAAGATATATATACTACAATGTAATGATATATATAATAATTTGAAAAATACATACACATTTACATATTAAATATATACTACTTTAGAGTCTATAAAAGATATATACGCATATATACGTACCATTAAATATGTACTACTTTAAATAAAACATATACTACAATGCATATACTACAATATATACACACACTATATATATAGTTATATACAAATTTGTAAAACATATACACATGTATACGTTAAATATATACGTCGATAGAAGATATATACACATATATACGTACCATTCAATATATACATACTGTTTTAATTAAAGCATATACTACAATATATAGACTAAAATATATACACACACTATATATAGAGCTACATACTAATTTATAAAACATATACACATGTATACGTTAAATATATACGTCTATAGAAGATATATACACATATATACATACCATTCAATATATGTACTACTATAAATAAAATATATACTACAATATATACACACACTACATATATAGTTATATATTAATTTATAAACATATACACAAGTATACATTAAATATATACGTCTATAGAAAATATGTACACATATATACGTATCATTCAATATATATGTACTACTTTAAATAAAACATATACTACTCTATATATACTACAATATAATGATATATATACTAATTTATAAAACATATACACATGTATACGTTAAATATATACGTCTATAGAAGATATATACACATATATACGTACAATTCAGTATATGTGCTACTTTAAATAAAATATATACTACAATATATACACACACACTATATATATATATAGTTATATACTAATTTATAAAACATATACACATGTATACGTTAAATATATACGTCTATAAAAAATATATACACATATATACGTACCATTCAATATATACGTACTACTTTAAATAAATCATGTACTACAATATATATACTACAATATATATACACACTATATATATAGTTATATACTAATTTATAAAACATATACACATATATACGTTAAATAGATACGTATATGGAAGATATACACATATATACGTACCATTCAATATATGTACTACTTTATATAAAACATATACTACAATATATACACACACTATATAAATAGTTATTTCTAATTTATAAAGCATATACACATGTATACGTTAAATATATACGTCTATAGAAGATATATACAGATATATACGTACCATTCAATATATATGTACTACTTTAAATAAAACAGATACTACAATATATGCACACACTATATATATACTTATATACTAATTTATAAAACATATACACATGTATATGTTAAATATATACGTTTATAGAAGATATATACATAAATATACGTACCATTCAATTTATACGTACTAGTTTAAATAAAATATACTACAACATATATACTATAATACATACACACATTAAATATATAATTATATACTAATTTATACAACATATACACATGTATATGTTATATATATACATCTTTAAAAGATATATACACATATTACGTACCATTCAATATATGTTCTTCTTTAAATTAAACATATACTACAATATATACATATTCTAAATATATAGTTATATACTAATTTATAAAATATATACACATGTATACGTTAAATATATACTACTTTATAAAATATACACACATATATATGAATTATTCAATATATACATACTACTTTAAATAAAATATACTACAATATATATACATACTATATATATAGTTATATACCAATTTATATAATACATAAATTAAAAAATCCATTTTTCTTTTTAAATTAACCGAGCCGAACCGGTTAATCAGCAGGCTTGAACCGATTTTGGTCCGAAACGGATTAACCGGGTCCAATAAAAATTAACCCAACCCAATACCCGATACCCTACAGTCCATGGACTGACCGGGCCGGGTCAAACCGGCCCATTTTACCGGCTTACCTTCAACAAGTGAGTACATAGAAGAGCTTCACTCATATGACATTATTTTGGAATGATACATAGCAAGATAAAATAGATATTCATATACTTATAAGTTTCACATATATTTGGCTGAAAGTGTATCCTAAATAATATAATATTTATTAGAAATAATC
The DNA here is from genome assembly GCF_002878395.1 of Capsicum annuum. NCBI lineage: Eukaryota > Viridiplantae > Streptophyta > Magnoliopsida > Solanales > Solanaceae > Capsicum > Capsicum annuum. The sequence continues at coordinate 200,202,925 of NC_061122.1, read as the reverse complement.
TTTTTGCTTCGTAAAGATGCAAGTAAGATCGGCATTAACTCCGTCATTCTAATGGTTCATTTATAAAAATATATTAAGTATGTTGGTGTTATTATTGTTCTAAGACAGCTATTGGGGGAATTATTTTCTTTAAGCATATACGCTTTATTTTAAATTACAATACAATGCAGATAAATAAGATCCATGATTGATTTGCCACAAACAATCATAGTAATTATAACACCAAACAATTATTATCTATATTTATTATTTAATTAATATGAACCTCTATGGTATCGTCCTGAATTTTCCCTAGCCCCACCACTTCTTTAAAAGAAAAAAATGGGCAAGAAGAATTGGGGAAGGCCGAAGAAGAGTATACAATGTGAGAAATCAAACCTCATCATTAAATTAATTAATTGAGCTATTAAAAAGATTTCCCACCACCTTTTCATTCATATTATTGGGAAGATTTTCTTTTATGTTTCATTACATCCCTTTGTTTGCTTTTATTTACTCTTTTTTCTTCTCTTCCCGTTTCTTCCTTCCAAGCTTATACAATCAGTTTTTTTTTTGTGTAGCAGTTATTTTTTCTATAAAAGTTAATGGGCAAAAACATGTTCAAATTATCATTTTTCAAGATTCTCATCTTTAAAGCATTAGCTATAACTTTGGCATTATAAAACCAAATATAAAAATATAATATCTTAGATAGTCTGCAATAGTATTTTATATAAATAAAACATATAAAAGACATGCCAATCTTTAGAAACTTGACCAAATATTCTGTATGATATCATACATATTCTTTATTAATTAACATTATTCATATATGTGATGCAGCGAAGCATGAATATTCTTGTTTGAACTTATTGAAGTTTAATGGAAGTGCTTCAAAGAACCTCAATATAAATTGTTAAGCTTTTTTAGATCGCTTATCGGGAAAACTATCCACCATTTTTTCTTACTGACAAATTGACGAAAATCTTCACTGATTCAAGCATTATATCATCACGAAGTTGTTCGAATTTATGAAACAAGCTATAATTAATTTTAAAGTACGTATTTGCTTTAGAGAGTACAATATATTTTTCCTATCTTAATTTATATTATATTTTTTCTTTTTGATCAGTTTAAAAAATAAATAAATTTTATATTTGTTAAATAATTTTTATTTTAATCTTTTATTTTACTTTAATAAAATGATTCATAATCACAAAATCTATTACAATTTATTTTGAATTACACTTTTTTTTGTTTTGTTTTAAAATGGTGTCAAATTGAACATTTTTTATATAAATACCTCCATTGCTAGTATCGAGACTTCCAATTCAATGAAAATGATATGGATCATAATCTTCCAAACCAACCATAGGACACCATGTGTATATATTAAATTCTTGTCAGTCCATGAGATGGCACTTTGGGTGTGTTTGGTAGGAAGGAAAATATTTTTCATGAAAATTTTTTTCCTAGAAAATATTTTCTTGGAAAATAAGTTGATTTCTTACTTGTTTTTCTATGTTTGGTTGGTGAATGAAAAATATCTTTTAAAAAATATATTTTAATATTTAGTTAAAGCGTAAAAATACATTTAAAAAAAATAATTTTTGATCTTCAAAAATTCTTTTTTTAGAGTGTGTTCGATATGAAGGAGGAAAAATATTTTCTAGAAAAATAAGTTATTTCTTACTTATATGCGTGTGTTCGTTATGCAAATTGGATAAGTATATGTTTTTAAAATATATTTGTACAAAAACAATGAGAACGAAAATGATAAAAAGAGTGGTATAAGAAAAAAGTTTTGATTTTTTTTAGAAAATAAATTTAAAATATTATTTTTTTTTAAGAGGGGGTTGGTAGGTGGGGGGGTGGAGTTGTCAAAATAGTTAGTAAGGGCAGTTAAGAAAATAGTTTTGATTTTTTTAAAAATAATTTTTTTGGGAGGGGGGGAGGGGGAGGGGGCTAGTATGAGGTGGGGGTAGAGGTAGGGGAGTAAGAGTGGAGTAAGAAAAAAAATTTAAAATATTTTTTTTGAATGGGTTGGGGGTCAAGGTAGGGGAGTCAGGGTGGGATAAGGAAAAAATTAAAATTTTTCAAAAAATAAATTTAATTTTTTTGGGGGGAGGGGGGGGGGGGGGGGGGGGGGGGGGATTGAGGGTTGGAGTAGGGAGGGGTGATTTTGAGAGTTGTGTTAATATTTCAATTTTAAGTGAGGTTGAAAGAGAATTTTGCAAAATGTTTTCCTTACTTTTTTAAGGTTAGTCATTTTCCTTAGATTTGAGGAAAATAAGTTGATTTGGAAAACATTTTTCAAAATCTTTAAACCAACCAAACAAGAGAAAATTGAAAACATTTTCTTTTCCTTCATACCAAACACACCCTTTATGGAAAATTTTACGATGAGAGTACCATGTCATACGAGAGGATATTTTTTAGTGAAGAAAAAATTAGTGGATCCTACATTTTTAATTCCCAGGCAATTTTATATTTGCATTCACCCACCCCACCTCACCCCTGTCACTTTCTTTCTTTCCTTTTTACTATTTCTTCTTCTCCTCTCTCATTTTTCACTCATTTCTTTATTATTCGTGTAGATTCACGACGTCACCAACATCTTAATTCTTTAAATCTTTGAAATATTTCAACACTCAACTCATGATTGCAATTGATGTAAAATTTAAATGGATAATTTTTTAGGTAGTTTTGAATTTGTTCGGTGAGTTTTTTTTTTTCAATTTTTGAATCCTTCAGCAGAAATTTTGATTCGACACGTATTTTGTAATAGTTATTCCTACACTAAAACACAACAATGGCAAGATCACTTTACAAGAAAGATTGCATCTTTAGTCTGTCAAATAAGAAGAAACATAAACAAAAATAGAAGAAGAGGGAACCATCAACAGTGTTGAAAAATAAACAGAGGTCAAATATAAAAATCGAAAAAACTTTACATGTTTGACTAATTTCTCTTGATGAAATTGGAGAAAGAAATAATTCTACTTCCTTATAATATTCTTAATTTTTATTTTTTTTTAAATTTTCATGTGCCGCATCGATATGTTTTGCATTCAAATTTATGCTTCATGCTAATTATTGCTGAGTAATCTTATACTGCTCCTTTATTTGAATAAAATTATTCAGTTAGATGTCTCAACTATATGCTATGAAAAATATTTTTTTACAAGTATAATTATTTGCTAGAGATTTTATTTCAATAGAGTTGATGTTAAATTTGAGTTTGAATAAAATTGTGAAGTTAGATATTTTCTAAAAATTGGTGTAAAAAGGGGGGAAAATAAAACAGAGAAAGTGAACGAGAGAGGGGTGGGGTAGGTGAATGTGAATATAAAATTGATTAAAAATAAAAAATGTGGAGTCCGCTAATTTTTTTCCTCATTAAGAAATGCCCTCTCACAAGTATGACATGGTACTCCTCATCCATAGTAAAAATTTTCGGCACTTTATTATTTCTGTCTACCATCTTCTTGCAGAGTTGTCTTAGGCCGTCAAGGGTCATTCCCATCGGTCATCACCCTATTACATCAACCATCTAGAAGCCAATCATAAAAGGATAGCGCGATGAAGTAAACTCCCATAGAGTAAGGTTTGTGGAAAGACCCTATCGCAAGGATCTATTGTACACAATTTTATCATATATTTTTTTAAGGCCTGTTTTCAAGGCTTGAATCTATGACCTCCTAGTCAAATTACAACAATTTTACCAGTTACTACAAGGCTCCCCTACAATATCCATAAAAAAGATATTTTTTCCTAACACTATTTTATATTATATAGTGGCCTATAATTTTTTTTACGAAAAAGTGACAAATATGCATTGGAACTATGATAAATGGTACATATATACCTTCCGTCATACTTTGAATATACATATGTCCCTACCACTAATGAAATGGTACATATATGTCTCTCACACTAATGGAAGGGGCATATGTGTACCCCAAAATATGATGGAGGGTATACACGTATCATTATCATAGTTCAAGAATATATTTGTTCCTTTTTTCGTTTTAATTTTTTTATCCCAAATAATTATCCCAATCTTACTATCTGACACAATAAACCCATCGAACCTGATTTCAAACCAAGTCAATCAGACTTCTATTTTTTGTTTCAAACTCGATACTCCCTTTATATTTCTCTTAAATGTGAATTTCATCAAATTACAGTAATTGATCGATGCTACTAGTTGGTGTTCACTGGTTGGAGAAGATGGAGATTAGACCGAATGTGGCTGGAGCTAGGGATGCGACGAGCCGACGATGGTTCGCCGGTAGGGTGTTTTCAATTCGACGGAGACGGTGGCTATGTGGTGTTGACCGATGGTTGGTAATGTTTTCCCGATGAAATTTCGCTGAAAATTAAAATGTGAGAGGTTTCATTTATTGGGTGTTGTGGGTTAATGATTTTTTTTAAAAAATCAATACTAGCAAGTGTTACTGTATTATTTGTCTATATCGCTATAGACATAGGAAAAATACGTCTATTAGATAGGCGTCTCTTATACGTTAACTGAGATCGATCGGATAGTGGGTTTAATGGGTGAAGTAGAGAATTTGGTTAATAATTTAAATTAAGAAAACTAAAATTCAAAAGGGACAAATATACCTCCTGAAATATGATAAATGGTACGTACCACCATCATACTTTGGGTACGCATATGCTCCTATCGTTAGTGTGAGGCCTATATACATACCATTTCATTAACAGTACAGACATATGTGTACCCAAAATGTGATGGAGGGTGTATACATATCATTTATCATAATTCAAAGGTATATTTATCCCTTTTTTTTTAAAAAAAATTAGGGATGGAGAAAATGGGGAGGGAATTACACTCTGAAAAGTCAAACTCTCAGATCCTTCAAATAAGGTGAGAGTTCAGGTAGCTAAATAATTGGACTACTGATATACCTATAGTTATCTGCAAAATAATATTCATTAATTATATTTTTGCATTGTATACATATAATTAATAATTGTATTCCCCCTATCCTAGTATATGTAATACAATTCTAATTTTGAGAGTGAAATATTTTAATTTTGATCGTAAATTAGGACATAAAATCTTCAAACTTTTTGAAACAAACCTATTTATCTAAAATTACGTAAAATAATACTATAAGTCAAAATAATTGATAATTCAAAATAATTAAATAAAATAAGAAATAATTACGATCAAATTCAAAAGGTGACAAAGAGAAAGTAATCATTTTTAGACAACAATGATCAAATGTAGAACTTTCTCTTTTTTAATCTCAAAGTCAATAGAGGGAAGGAAAGTGAAAAAAGGATTGTTTTAAAAATTCTAACACAATCAGCACACACAGAATCCAACGCATTTGACTAACTGAAAGATAAAAGAGTAAATATCGAATGCAATATCGTTAGCGTTAGCGCCAAAATAATATATTTTTTTTGTTTAAAAAAGAATGACTTATTTTTTTTTTAATCCTTTAAAAAAAAAAATTCTTTTTTTTTTGTAATACTTTAATTTCAACTTTTTACATGGCATGTTTAGGACCACAAGATTAAAAGATATTTTGATGCATTTGATACAACGTTAATTCAAGGTCACAAGATTCAAAAATTTTCTTTATTTTCTTAAATTTTGTATCAAGTCAAAATAAGTCATTCTTTTTTTAAACGAAGGGAATACTAAATATGGTCGATATGAGCACGAAATAGAAACATGATGCCAAATAAATTACAGTCTTACGACATAGTAGTAGTTAACCCTTTAAATTTGTTAAGATGTTCTGCGTAGACACTCGAACTAACTTTTATTTCAACTGAACACCTCAACTCCTAATAAAGTTTTTCAATTAGACATTTTTTATTCAAACTTTTTAAAACATCTTTGTAAGTATTTTTGTCTGTCTGTTAGATAGTTAAGTTACACATAAAATATGTCATCTTCATAATTATGTGCATCAATCTCAAGTAGAAAATGTCTAAAGTTTTACGACTTATCGTGGTAAATGTATATAATTAAAGGAAATGACATATCTTCTGTGGTTGACTTACACTTTGTTTGGATTGTGATTTGTCATGATTTCATAATGTACGGTATATGGTATGGTACTGTATAGTATAGTACATTACAATGTTTGGATGTACTGTATCGTTCACAGCTGTTTAATACTCCCCCCGTTTAAAAAAGAATGACATACTTTTCTTTTTAGTCTGTTTAAAAAAGAATGACTCCTTTCCTTTTTGACAATACTTTAATTTCAACTTTCCACATGACATATTTAAGACCACAAGACAAAAGGACATTTTGGTACATTTGATACAATTTTAATTTAAGGTCACAAGATTCAAAAGTCTTCTTTATTTTTTTAAATTTTGTGTCAAGTCAAAGTAAGTCATTCTTTTTTAAATGGAGGGAGTAACAGTTTTGTTGTTTGGTTTGATGGTATAATACTGTATCGTAATGGGTAAGTTTACTAAAATGCCCCTAATTATTATAAATTTTAAATTTATCAATAATTGTTAGTAAAATAATTTTCTTTCTACAAATTTTTAACAAATCATGCCTTGTAAATATATTAAGTTGTTAAATTCATAAAAATTCTAACAAAATTAAAACTTCAAATTCATGAAATAATCATGTAAATTGCAAAGTATCTTGTTTCAAGTAACTAGTTGCTGAACTTAAGAGAATGACCCATAAGCCCAACTGAAATGCTCTTGGCATGATACATATCTTACTTACGGGATTCGTAATTGAAAAGAGGAGTGGTGTTTCCAGAGCACTCGTCGAAGAAGGCATTGGAAATTAAGATGTATGGTGCTGCTGGAACTATTGCGGAAAATAAAAGGGATACAGTCAATAGCTGAAGTTACTTAGGTTTATTATAGGAAAAATACTCACAAAAATATCTGAAGTTTGATCGGATTATTAGTTGACCATATTGAATTTTATGGGGGTCTTATTACACACCTATATTTTTTTAAGTGGAACTAATTTCCCTCGGACCTTTTTAAAGTGGAATTAATTCCCACCCAAAATGTTATAACTAGTTTTTACGGTAGGAAGTGTAGTACACGCGTCGTTTCTTCTCCATTTTATCACTTTTCAATATTTTTTCACCATTACAATCATATTAAAGATTCCACAACTCAAATTCCTTCTACAAATCAAATTCCAAATGATTCTGCTGAGTCAATTTCAAATTCTAAGTTCATTATTATCACTTTTCATCATTTTTAAGAAAATTTTTCCCCAAAACACATACTCTCAATTCTCACACATTCACTGGTATACTCACCAGCACACACATACTCTTCAGAACCATAAACACATACTCTCAATTCTCACACACTCACTGATATACTCACTAGCACACACACACGGATCGAAAAAAAATGGAGAAAGTGAGGGTGATCGGAGATCGGAGAAATTGAGAGATCGTGAGAGTAGAGTGAAAAATTGAAAGAGAGATTTGAGAAAGTTTCTTCAATAATTTTATTCGAGAAAGTTTCTTCAATAATTTTAAGAATTTTTTTTCCCAAATTTCAAATTCAAATTGAAAACTTTCTTCAATAATTTTATTCAAATCGAACAAAATAAATAAAATTTGAAGAAATGGAGTCTTCAATAATTGACTTCAACAATGGAAATATGTTGTAGACTTTCGAAAGACATTGAACAATTGAAGACTTTCGGAAGAAATTTTATTGAAGCCACTTCTGGAATAAAGTTGAAATTAAAGTGTAATACATTGTTCAATTTTAATTCAACAATGGAGCAACCATTGTTGAAGAGAAGAAAGCAAGAAAGCAAGAAGAGAGAAGAGAGAAGAGAGAAAAAGAATGAAAAAATAAATAAAAAATATAAAACTTTTAAAAATTAAAAAATTAAGGGGCTGTTTGGCAAAAAAAAGAGTTTATAACGTTTTTAACATTTTTCACGCGCTTAATGCGCGTGACTAACACATAATGGGTCAAGTGGCAGATATATGTCATTAAAATACGAAAAAAAAAGTCTGGGGGTAATAGGACCCCCGCAAAGTTCAGTATGTTCAACTGGTAATCCAGTCAAACTTCAGGTATTTTTGTGAGTATTCTCCCTTTATAATAAGATCGTTTACCAATCAAAGAAGTCTCTTCTAAGATTGTTATGGCTCTGGTATTTTTAAAAGGATAAAATTGTATTAGTGATTTGATTAATATGAAATATGACTACACCTATTTGTAAGTGTACTACTAATTATTATCTAACAAGGACAGTAATGTTACCCTTCTAAAAAACAAACAAAAGTTATCTAATGGGGACAAAAATAAAGTTTCAATTGAACATAATCAACTGATCAACAACCCCACACCTCTATTTATCCATATCTAAATTTAATGAAACTATGCATGAGACTTAATACTTTGTTTTGGTCTATGCAGCACTATGATGGTGATGTCAAGGACCTTGCATGGATTTTACAGCCACTGAAGAATCTTTGGGAAAACATATTGTGATTGAGCTTAAATCTGGCGGCAAGGATATTTCTATAACACAAGAGAACATGTTGCAATATGTTCATGCAATGGCAGATTTTAAACTAAATCGGCAGGTACTGATACTTAAGCTCCTACATTGAGATCCCATTTTGTTGGTATGGTGACTTATTGTTTCCATCACTGAATTGGAGATACTTCCTTTCTCAAATACATTTTATAGAGGATTGATGGACCTTATCTATATTGAGTGTAGAAAGAACGAAGAAGAACCCAGAGGAGAACAACGCAACAACGCAGATGAGAGAATAAGCAGAAAAACGTAAAAATAAAAATAAAATAGGGTTGGAAGTAATATAAGGTAAAGGGTAAAATAAGATTAAAACTATTATATAGGGGCGTAACTGAAAAAAAAATAATAAAATCATGGGATACCACCAAATCTGTGGTTCTGTAAATTGAGGGATTTCATGGTTATCAAACCATAAAAAGATACAATACCATATCATGCCTTTTAGAAAACAATTAAAACAAATATGATTCTCTTGATAACCATACCATACCATACCATGGAAAACCACAATCCAAAAAAGCACTTAACTACCTAATCGATGAATGGGAACACACTCACAATAATTTTCAAATTTTGAACCAAAAGTATCTAGTCAGAACACTTTATCAGTAGTTAATTGAAACAAAACTTAATTAGTTTAAGTGTTAGCAGAATATCCCGATAATTTTAAGAGACTAATTATGTATTAAGCCTAAATAAAATTAGTACTTAAATTTGTGATAAGAAGAAATGAAATTTTTTTTCCTCTTGCAATATAAAACGGGGAACGGACGCAAATGGCCACTCGGCCAAAAGAATTGTCAACCTAGTGACCACTAGTTTAGCATTTTCATTAGGGAAAATTTCATAAATAGCAACTATATAGCCTTAATTACAACTTTTCTAGCAACAGTTTCAAAATTATAAAAAATAACAATATGTATTTTGTATTTGAGTAAACTGTTGCTACTTAAATACATATACAAAAGAATATTATGTTCCTAAAATAAAGCAAATCAGTTTCTGATTTAAATGGTAAAAAATGGTTTCATAATTTATGGTATAATTAATTGACAAATGCCCTTACCTTTTAGAACTCTTTTTTTAAATCAACGCTAATTTACACCAATTAATTTAAATTCAAACAAATTTTTCATTATCAGAAAAAAAATAATCAAAATCAAAATTTCAGATCGACTAGCATTGTGAAGCACATTTAAAAATCGATTGTGCAATTTCAGGTATTGATCAATAAACTTTATACTATTTGTGGTTTCATTATAATTATATTGATAAATTTGCTGAAGAAATTGTACCAAATATGTGTAAATTTCGCGTGATTCTAATATATTGATATATTATGTCAATTTTATAAGATTTCGTAAGAAATTGTTAATGCATATTTTTAACAATTTCAAATATGGCGTTGTTGTTCTAAAATATGAAAGTTGAAAAGTAATTTTAAAACGTTAATCTAAATTTATTTTTCAATTAGCAGGTTTCAAAAATTGATTTTGGTTGAATTCTCTTTAGAGTTTTGTATTAGCGAATTTGTTGTTGTGTATACTACGAATTACATAGTTAAATTGATTTTTAATATTATGTGGTTTTGTATAGATTGAAGATGGGAAGCATTGCAGTTCTTGTTAAACATTCAGGAAAATGGAATTATGAGCAACAATATGAAGAGTACATCAGTGATGCGATATTGTTGAGCTTGAACTCTACGTATGACCAACTGTACACAGTACTTGCTGCTCATGTTGATGTTGATTTGATGTCCAAATACATTGAAATCGAGTATCAATTAACAGATAGTGCAGTGAAAGTACGTATTCGTAATGACATGGGTTTAAAGGTCTATATTATGCAGAAAAAAGAGTTGAAGGAATTGAGTATTTTGCCTTTGTGTGTAAGTGTTTCTGAGAGGGATAATTTCAACACAATGGTAAGTTCATCATTGTGTAATTCGGGAAGTCTAAAGATGACTATCAGTGCGACTAATGTTGGAAATACAAGTAGTGAAAGAGCATTAATGGTTACTCCATCAGAAGAGTGTTTGGATGTATTTGAAATGGATACAAGTAGAGTTATTATCTCCGACCCACATCACAAACATATTGAGGTTGGTCAATTTTATGTCTCAAAAAGAGTATTACAATCAGTCATGAAGGGCTATTCAATTCGAGAGAAGTTTCGAACACTATCTGTAAGATCGAGTAAAATCAGGTAAGTGTATTATGCATTTAGTTAATTTTTTTTCAGATGGTTAATTGTATTTTAGCATATGCATTTATTTTGGTTTGCAGTTATACATTGTTGTGCAGATCTGGTAATTGTGTTTTTTTATTTTATGCATCTGGTATCGGTGAATCTGGAATGTTTTATGTCAGAGAATTTTTATCAGAACATACTTGTCCGATAAAAGATAAAATTTATCCTAAATTGCATGCTACTAGTAAGTTGATTAGTGCTATAGTCAAACCAAAGTTGAAATGCCACAAACGAAAATACAGTCCATCTAAAATCAAAAGTGATATGAAGGAAGACATGGGTATGGATTTAACATATATTATGTGTTCTCGAGCGAAGGAGCAAGCACTTGAAGATTTAAGAGGGAAACCAGCAGCATCATACGAGAAACTACCTGCATACATGCATGTGTTAAACACATGTTATCCCGATTCACATATTAAAATGAAAAAAAATGGAGACAATGAGTTTTTGCATATATTTATTGCACTAACTACATTCATTCAAGGGTTCGAGCATTGGAGACCTGTCATTGTTATTGATGCAAGTCATCTAAGAGGACTATATAATGGAATTTTCGTAGCTGCATGTACCATGGATCAAGCTGGTAAGATATTTAATTATAATTGTATTTGACATCAAATATGTATTTGGATTTAAAATATACGTATGCAGTAGTTTTATATATCCTCTAAAAGTTTAGTAGCTTTGCAGCTGTATGTAGTAATAAGTTGATATGTTAAAAATCATGTATGCTTGTATGTTTTTTTGAACATGCAGGACATATATTTCCATTGGCCTATGGTGTTCTTGATTCTGAAAATGATGCTTCTTGGACTTGGTTCTTTGAAAATCTAAAGGAAGCATATGGTGAAAGAAGAAATATGTGTGTAGTTTCTGATCATAATGTAAGCATCATTAAAGATGTAACTGAGGTGTATAATGATGTACCACATTATGCTTATATGTGGCATTTATGGAGAAATGTGAAAACAAACTTTAGAAAATCACATAATGCATTGTCAGACGTCTTCTATTCTATGACAAAATCATATTCAAAGACCGAATTTCACAAATTAATGGAGAAGGTGGAGGTAGTTGATGTTAGAGTGAAGAATTACTTGGAATTGACGGGATACGATAAATGAGCTAGGTCATATGCATCCGTTCATAGGGGATGGACTTTGACATCAAACATTGCCGAATCAATTAATTCTTCACTGGTGTCAGCAAGAGAACTACCAATATATGATTTTTTAAAGGAAGTTAGATTGATGTTTAATAGATGGAACTGCAAAAACAGACAGCAGGCATTGTATACTTTTACAGATCTTATTGTTAAGTTTCACAAAATTCTACAACAGAATGAAGCGGATTGTATACGTATGAAGGCATGATAAAATTTATTTATTATGTTGTATATATAAATAATAGTTTTTTCATTGGGTATTTGGTTATATATGCATAAACACATAATAAATTTTTGAGTTTATGTTGTATATATATTTCTAATATATTTGCAAAACTGTTTGTCATATAACTATGTAAATTAATTTCTTTTTACTAACTAATTTGCTTTTACTAATTTCAGGTTATACCTGCATCGGAGTATATATATACAGTCCATAAAAAGGACAAACATTTTATTGTTTGTCTTAAGAAAAAAAATGTTCTTGCAATGCATTTCAGTTGGATGAGATACCATGTGTTCATGCTTGTGCAATTCTTGATAGCAAGAATTTTAAAAAGGGACCATATTGCTCTGATCTATACAAGCTAAAAACAGTGTTGAGAACGTATGATCTTCCGGTTTATCCTCTTCCACACAAAGATGATTGGTTAATTCCAAAGGAAATTTTGGATGAGGTAGTTCTGCCCCCAAAATACAAGTGACCCCCTAAAAGACCTCGAAAGAAGGATCGTGAAAAGCCCGGACGAGATTTGTTTGAAAAGAAAAATAAAAATTATTGTAGTTCATGTGGAAGTAAAGGTCACAATAGGCGTTCGTATAGGAAATACAACAAATGATAAGTTGGTTGATGTGTTTAGTTAACAAAAAATTGCATATTTTTCTACATTAAATAATATATATAGGATCTTAGATGTTGGAAAAATAATTTTGATGCTATTTTTTGTTGTTATGCGTAATATGTAGGAAACTTTATGTATTTCTTTAATTGAATTCAATAAGAATAAATTGAGAAATTATTACATATAACATTATTGATTTATACTTATTTAAATCTACACATAACAAAATGTTAATTCCGTTAACTACTTTGAAGAATCATTGAAGTAGCTATGACCATCTAAAAATATGTATTATAAACATATTTTAAGAGACCATATAGAATGATAAAACATATGATTTAGTTATATATATAAATATGTTATGCATAAATACATATATACATATTGATATATTCTTAAATACATATATACATTTGTGTATATATGTAAAAATACATTTTAATAACTAATGCATAAATACATATATAAATTGAGCAAACATATATGTATATATATGTTTATATGCTTAAAATTAATAAAATACAAAAATTTATTATATTTGTACACATATGTATTTATGTATTTTATAATGTGAATACATAAATACATAAATATATTTTTTATGTTAAAAATACATGTGTTGTATAAGATGAACTTATATAGTTTGAACGTAAATATATAAATATATTTAAATTATTGTTAAATACACATGCTTTATTATATAGGCATATACGTTAGTTGTGAAAGCATTTATAAATTTTTCATTACGATTAAAATATAGATGCTTTATTAAATATGAATATATATGTATTTATGTATTATGCTTTATATATATATATATATATATATATATATATATATATATATATATATGATCAATACATGGTATACTAAAAAATGGATGCGCATTCCTCACAATACATATTTAAAAAATTAAAATTTAAAATACATATATTTTGTATTCGTATCAAGATACGCATAATAAAAACCTAAATTAAATATTGTACTGTAAACATCACAAAAAGTAAATATCACATCAATTAAACATCATAATAAAATATTGAAATTGATCATAAAAATAACATATGAAACTTAAAATATATTAAAAAAAACGCAGTCAACAAAATGTTAATTGTTGTCAAATACAATCATGTCAAAATAAAAGGAATATATCAGTTACTTCAGTAATTTCTGTTATCTGAATTTTCCTACGAGGCCTACTTGGTGCTTCATCATCACTCTGTGCTTTCTCTTCTTCTTTTCTTTTACCATAATGCCACAACATTGCAGCGTACCTCGTGCGAGGAAGATCTGGATCAAAGTCGACTTTCGGAACACCTCCACCAATTGTAATGCACTCGGCATAAGTAATCATATATAAACCACAATCCCTGCATATAGTATAATTCATAAGTATATATATATATATAACATGAAATATATATAATATATATAACCATTAATATGAATATAAAACTTACAAGCTGCCACTTGGTTATTGAGGCAAATCTTCCACATGTAGATATCAAATAGATCATTTTTTTCATTTAACTTATAATTTGGATGACTGTCAATACCAATACCCTTCTTCTCATAGAATTTGCATGCCAAAAGGCATAAAGGTATAACCTCAGCTAATTTTTGAACTTCAGCAAGCACAGCTGAATCATGACCAGCAGATGACATAGAATCATATACGTATATGCTTCTCTGATTAAAAGACAGAACAGCCAGAACCCAATGATGTTTGAACTTTACGTTGATAGGAATAAATATATGATCAACCATATGTCATGGCACATTAGCATGCATGCGAAATCCACTTATGTACTCATTCAAATGGTATTCTTTTCCACCAGCATCAAGCGTTGGATCATCAATTGAATACACAGCTAACACATTACTTACAATGTTCATAAAATTGCAGTCAACTGTGCTATAGCTATATGAGCTATTGGGTTCATACTTGGATTTCTTTCTCAAATAGTAAAGGCAAACATCAATTTGCTGTATCAAAAAATGAAAGCTTTGTAAAAACAACTAACCAAAATCAAACTTTGGATATCTTCCACTAATTATTTATGTCCTTAAATGCATGTGTCTAAACATATGATACTGCATATGTATACAATAAAATACATATAATAGATAGATCGTCATACGTAATTATAATATAAAGATGTAACTCACCTCATCTGACCATGACTTTTCAGGAGTACCGATAATATAGAACCAATTCTTGTCATCAACTGATAGAATGTCAAAATTCATAACTGACATCCTCGACTTGTTTTTCTTATAATGTTCCTCTCTGTTGCTCCTGTTAATTTATAAAGCATAATACTTAATAATAAACACAACATGTAAATAAATTATATAATTAAGTTGTAAAGTAAGTACTTCTTCGCATGATATTTGAGAAGGTCCACTGAAAGCCACGCCAAGAACTTATTGGTGACCTTAGTATCTTCAATATCATGGATTGGATGAGATGCAAATGGATGCTTCAAGTTGAATTTTTTGGTCTGCACTTCTGTGCTCCCTTCATAATTTCAATGAAAAGAAAAAGAAATTAATGTATAAAAATAAAGAATATTGATAAATGCAACCAAATAAAAGGTTATAGTACAAACCTTCTGCTGAGCCAAATTTTGTAGTGAATGGTGACTCCTTGAATTTAGATTGTCTCCCGACTCTTGAAACATTCATAGGCATTTGTTCTTTATTTGCAGATGGATGTACAATTATGCTTCTTTCCAGATTAACATAGGCGTTAAGGCTGGGTAGCAACTCATCAGGAAGTGTTGCTTGGGAATCACGTAAATCTAGTTCACCCTTTCCTTCTTCAGATGCTGCTTCATGAATGTGCACTTCTGAATTAACTTTTTCATCCAATTTTAATTGTTGAACATCAGTTGTTGATGTATTTTCAATTATTCCTGCAGCTGCTTCTGCGTTCTGTTTAAAATATACACAAATCTTATAAATTTTATACAACAACAAGAAAGTAAACACAAATTATGCACGAATGAAGCATACTCTCAAATTTTGTTGTATGAAATCAAGATTGATACTTCTAAGCACCTCATTTGAAAATGTGAATTGTGAATCTGAAAATTGTACTTCACCAACACTTTCATCAATATTTTTTTTGTTCTGTTCAACATGTTGTAACATATTAAAAAATATCAATATTTGTCATGAATTAAAATACAACATATATAGATTCATCATACCATTGAATCACAGACATCTCTTGCTTCATGCACACAACTACCAATTTTGTCCTTTAATAAAATAAACAATAAAACATTGAAAAATATTAATATTCAAGTATATTAATATACATAAGAAAAGTAGTAATCAACAAATTACCAAAACAACATCATTATCGTCATTGTACAATTCAGTAAAATCGGTGCTTTATTTTTCTGTGATGTCTTCAATAGCCTGCTCCTATACATAAACAATGATCACATGTATACTTCATATATGTAACTCAAAATTTCAATAGTATTACAAAATAATATAAATATGAATGAAAACATTTTACTTACTAACGTGACTTCAGGATTCATATCAAAATCATGATGTAAAATTGGTGTGGATTCATGAAGTGAAGAATCGTTATCAGATTCATCCAATTGTAGCTTGACAAATTCATAATCTTTAACCTGTTTATTCAATTCAAAAAATATTAGATACGTATGACGATCAAAATTAATATATCATTTGATTAGTTTGGTACTGCATTTATATATATGAGTACATATATATTTATTCAACAACATAATAAATATGTTTTATATTTATTTAACATATCAAATATATTCAACACATAAAAATAAACACAAATTTACTTACCATATGCCTTCAGGATTCTTATGAAAACCTTCCACATTCGTTGGAGTTGAATGATGTGGTGATGTATTCTTATGACCATCCTCCATTTGATCCTTGTCAAAATATTTATTTTTTTCTTGTTTCTTGTCGTTGAAAAGATATAAATACGTAACATTAAAAAGTAAAAACCAACAAGTAGGAAATGACTCTGCATATGTATATGTGATAATATAGATATAGATCTGAAAAATATATATAAATATATATATATTTATTCAAACATAAATACATACTAAATATATATTTATCCAAACATAAATACATACTAAATATGTATTTAATCATACCTAAATACATATTAAATATTTATTTAATCAAACCTAAATACATATTAAGTATGTATTTATTCACACATAACTACATATGTTGTATATGTATAAAATCATTATTCTTTTAAAACTAAAAATTTTGTACCTTAAACTCATTTATTGAATTCATTATTTGATCACACCTTGTTGATACTAAATTTCGAATGTCATTAAACTCCTTTCGAACCCGATTTCAAAGAATTACAATTAGATATGAAAGAAACAAATATACTAAAGTCAAAGTCTTATGCGTAAATTACCTCATCACGAAACTTTTCAAACACTTTCTTAGAAACAAGATCATCTTCGTCTGAATGTTTGAAAAAAGACACATCAGACGACTGAACCGGAATGTCTTTCCTGTTTGAAGGTACTGTTTCTTCTGATTGAACCAACTTGAAAGTTGGTGTCTTCACAGAAGATATATTCACAGCATGACTTGGAGTATTCCTTTTTGGTGTATGCTGATCTGCACCTTTTGATTGATTCTTCAACTTTTTCTTGGCAGGTGAATACGACGAATCGCCCTGATATTTTTTTTGCTGATTGAAAGCTTCCGTTGAAGTGGTGGATTCTGAAAATCATCATCAGAATCAACATAATCTTCTTTATGACTTCCACCTCCATGAAAAATCTTTGGTATCTGAAAGGTTGAAATCTCCTTTCGAGTCGGCTCAATGTTCTTAAAAACAACCTACAACAGATATTATAACCAGTTAACCTTGACAATAATGCAAATCATTCACCTACTGTTTTTTGTACATTAACATATATGAATACAATAAATGTATTTACAATATAATTAAAACATCACAAAAAATAGTAGTTTTTCAGGAAACTAACCTTATCATTTGCATCATTAAACAAACTTTTCATCAATGACTCATATCGTGGGCAAATAACATTTGTCTTTCAATTTAAAAGATGTGGAATTTGAGAATCCACCTTGGAAGCGATAGTACGAGGGACAGCAGAGCAACACTCATACAACCAAATCTGGATGGTAAGTGGCATTCCATAAAGCATGTAAAACTTCCCTTTGGGTTTCAACCTTTTATTCAAACTCTTAGCTAATTCTTCATATGCAAGAAGTCCCCAAGGATAGTCCCTGTAACGATCACTCTCCACCAGATCAAAATGAAGGCGAGGAATATTGACAGTATCAACAGACGACATCAAAAATCCATGAATAAAATATAAATTAGCAAACTTGAACGCATCTTCATCATTCTCCTCCCCCCAAATTTTACCAGAAACAGCGGCAAATAATTCTTTTTTCTGAATAAACATGGAACCCCCAAAATACTGATCAATCATTTTGTTTGGAAGGTCTTCATCAAACCTAAAATCATCCCTGTTTGAATAACAATTCAAACCAGTTACTACAGCAAATTCTCTAAGACTAAAATGCAGTGTTGTGCCCTTTGTACGAATGACTATATCACTTGTAGAACTTTCCGTAGTTTCCAGTGACATAACGCATCTCCCTAATTACACTTGCACAACACATTTCTTTTTCTTCATGAAAATGCCAAAAATACTATCAGTACAAAACTTCTTAAACTGGTTCTTCGTTAGCATTGCCTTAATACGGTCTTCAATGTCATTGACCGAATGACAACCAATATGTGGTGCAAATTTAGGCAATACTCTTGCCATGTATATTTTATCGCGCAAAACCTATAAAACACAAAACTACAATTATATGTCTAAAAAGGCCACATATGTATTTATATAAATCATATACAAATACAAATCTTACAAATTATCAAATACAACTTGTTACACAAAACTTAAATACAAAAATACATATTATCTAATGAAAATGTATACAAATACATATCTTAACATTATCAAATATAATATGTTACACAAGACTTAAATACAAATATACATATCTTAAATATCTAATACAGAATAAATACAACTCTAAAACTTTAAGTAACAAAACGTTAGACAAAGCTAAAATAAGTACAAAACTTATCAATTATACATATTAAATACATATACTAACATATTGTACATAAACTAAAAAATTTTGCAAATAAAACAATACCTCCTCATCTTGCTCTTCCTCAGATGAAGATTCATAATCAGATAAAATCGGACTTGAATTTTTTGTCAAATGAGATTTTCCATCTGGCTTTTTATTTTTCACTATTTTTTGATTTTTTTTCGATTTAGGGGTCAAAGAATCCGTCACTGCTTTCCGTTTCATTGTTTCAACGGACTTTTGAGGATCGTTTCGCTTCTTCGATCTCAACTCTTTTAAGTTAAAACTTCCCTTTGCCTGGGTATTACAAGAAATCAAGTTATTGTTTTCATCTTGGGTTAAACCTAGGCTAAAAGATGGTATTTCATCAAAACTCATAGAACAATTTGCATGTTTTGCCATTATATCAATAAACCAAAAAAAAATCAAAACATGCAAATTAAACCCCAAAAAAATCTCCAAATTAAACACACAGAAATATATGAAAAAATATAATGAACAAGAAAAAGAAGAAGTTAAAAGAAAATTAAAACATGCATTAACAGTAAATCACTTACCTTAATAGATGGGAACAAGGTTTATCAAGATTTAAGGAGAAAATCGCGAATTTTGAAAAAAAAAAAATAGCCAAAGAAGATATTGGAGGGAATTGAAATCTCTGTTGTGGCGTGAAAATAGGTAAAAAAAAGTTAAAGAGCCGTGAAAAGGGTAAAGTGAAAAATAATAGAGTGCAACTCACGCGCCATTAATTAAAAAAGTTAAATATTGCTACTTTTGCTAATAATTGTAATTTTGAGAAACTATTGTTATTAATTGTAATTATTATCTTAAAGTTGCTAGTTTATATAATTTTTTTCCTTTTCATTATATACCCCTTTGGGACTTTTTCTCGCTACTTCTTCCTCCTCCTTTTTTTTTGGCTATTATTTTTCATATTTTTTGCTGCTCTACTTTATAGTACTATAAATCTGCACTTTTATTTTTCTTAATAATCAAATTTGATTTTGTATTTTTTCCCTCCTAAATTTTCACTTCTAATTTTTATATAATTTGTGTATAATAAATGTGTAATCTATATATTAAAAAAATGTACATTTATAGAATGTATATTATTATCACACATTTTGTATATTTAAAAACATCCAAATGGTATGTGCAAGTTCAGTTGAAATATATAAGAAGCACATACATTTTATACAATAATGATACATTTCTTATTTTATACATATACAATCGTCATAGATACAGTTCTATACAATAATAATACAATTTATATGCATATCATATACTGATAAATATTCCATTGTTGTCTCTATACACATTATATACAAAAAATATATATTCTATACAATAATTATACAGTATTTATACACATCATATACAACCTTAGTTACAATAATTATTCAGATACATATTCTATACAATAGTTATACAATTTCTACACACAACCTATATAATTTTAAACTTATATATTATGCATATACATATTTCTATACAATAATTGTACAGTTTCTATACAATTGTATTGAATCTTTAAAAGAAAATCAATTTTTTTAGCCCAACAAAAAGTTGGAGCAAAAATTAAAAAACATTAAATATTTCAAAAACAAAAATTACCTAAAACAACACCTTAAGTTTCCAATATTACTTAAAATTTCACCCCACTAAACTAATTACAAAAATTTCTTCTGAATCACTAAAAACGTTTATTTTCAGATACATCTGTCGCGCTCCATTTTCCTCACGAAAAGCGGGATTCGACGTGATCACTCTTTTGGGGATTGTTTTGAGATAGAATGTGAAGAGTCTCCACCTAACGTATTAAGGTGCATTAGGGCACCAATCTAGGCTAACTACTAACCTATTTTGTTATTTAGTCCCAGTTCACCAGAAATTCGGGTAAAGGTTCAAATTACTTCAAAAGGAAGGTGTTAGGCACCTTTCGAGGTCCAAAAAGGTGGTTCCCAGCTGAATTCGTATTTTACGTGGGGATTCTACGTGATCAAATAAAGGTCACTTAATTATTATTAACTTAATGTTAGCTAAGTGATAAAGCAACGAATAAACAAATATGTTATCTTATTATTTCTAATCATTGACTAGGTGGTGATAAAAAAGATAACAAATAAAGTAAAGTAGAGAAGCGAGGAGAAATAAGGAAAAGCAATTTATAACAAAATATTTATTAATTTTAAAGATCTAAACTACCCCAAGCAAACGAGCACGTAAAGTAAATGTAAAGAAAAAAAAAATTCGTCAAATCAAACAAAGAAATATTTTTGGTCTCAGAACCCCAACTTATTTAATCCTTATCCAACCCACTGTCCGAATTCTTAAACAAGTAACAATGTCAAATATCGTGTAATGTCTCTGGAGATCATCACTTCCGAATGACTACCCACCCCACCCCACCTAGGCTGATTGTCAATCCTAGAACGTTCTAAAGAAAGGATAAAACTAGCATCTTTAAAGTACCTATCATCCCACTTATCGCCCAAGAGGCATTGAGCTTTACTAATTTGAATTTTTGGTCTAGACAAACAAAAGCTATGTTTTCCTAAGACTCAAAGCGCGATACAAATAGGATGTCACGTAGTACATAGTTGTCCCAAGTTAGCCCCTTGATTATTAAAGAAGTTGATTAATGTGATTGACATACAACAACAAATAATAACTTATTTTGTGTCATTAACCTATAGACATGATATCTAAATGTCACACAATTATTCATTGAAAAGTAATTGTCAAAATATTTAAACAATGTTGTAAAAACTCGTTGAGAATAAAAGGCATGTCAAAGTTAAGCAAACGTGAAAGGATAAAACACTAATTTATTATGTAAATGATAGTTAAGCCTATACGCATGGTATCTAGATGTTACATGATCACTCGTCGGCGTAGATCATTTTAAAATAATGTAAATTTGTTATGAATAAAAGACACGTCAAAGTAGAGTAAATGCATCTAGATGTTACATGATCACTCGTCGGCGTAAATCATTTTAAAATAATGTAAATTTGTTATGAATAAAAGACACGTCAAAGTAGAGTAAATGCATAGTTATATTTATTGATGTTATTTGTGCAAGACATGGGACCGACCAATGACAATGTTGGAAATTAAAAGTTTACATGTTGAAAACTATTAGTGACATTCGTTTTTAAAGTGCAAGAGTCCACTAACGAGCACGTAAATCCCTGCACCATGCAGTCCCCAATTATTATTATTACAATAAAATAGCGTTTATACAATATTACAGGCCAATATAAAGAGAAAGAAACAACTAAACTAGAAGGGAGTAATATAGTCCATCCCAAACACCTCGGGTGACTCTTCAAATCCCAACCTGTTAAACACAATAAAAACAGCATGGCAAATACAAAGAGACAAACGAGAGTATTGTGGCATTATTCCATGGATAAAAATAACCAAGCAATGACATAGCAAACAAAATACAGAACAATTCCTATGGACATACTTTCTATCATCACTTAAGTGTAAATGAAAGTGCGGCAATAAGGACTTACCGATTGACGATAATAAGTAATAATAAGAAAATCAGGTAGAGCAAAGTTCAAGCAAATTCCCACGGAAGAATAAAGATCGATCAAGACCAATGCTCAGAAAAATAAGTACAGCTAAGACAAGAAATAAAGTAAAACTTTTGTTTGCTTAAAGTTTTTCGTATCCGGGAGTGTATGTTTGTAAGTTGTCAGTTATGTCCTTAAAATAAGAGAAAGAGGGTTGTTTATATAGTAGTAAAGGGGGCTAGAGGATAAAAGGAAGGAAATATTTTCTCTCTGTCAATTAAGGAGATTGTTTCTCTAAATAAACAAATCAATCAATCATGTAAAAATTCGCCAGAGAAATAAAAGAAAAAATAAATACTTGAAAGAATCAATCAATAATTTTCTCTCCTTAATTAGGTAAGAGTAAATCAATTAACAACACATTTACCATAAATGAGCAAGTAAAAAAATATGTGTTAACAATTAAAAGGAGAGTAAATAAAATAGAACACCAAGCAATTAACATTTACCTTATATAACAATTAATTTAAAAGAAACATGATCAAGAATATCATCGTCAATCAACTTTAAATTCCAACATAATTAGATGCTAAAATTATTTTATTAGAGAGACATATAACATAAGCAACAAAGGGAAGGAGCAGATTAAAGAAAAATAAATTGTCAAGGTTTTACCATAGAAGAAAATCGGATAATCCATTAATCACATAATATTCAATTTGATTCTAATTTAAACATATAAATTAAACCACAATTAAGGGTGTAAAAAAGGTCACCAAAACTGTCCGATCAAACAAGTTATGCCATAATCAAAGGATGATCATTAAGGTAACAAAATAATCACAAACCACCAAAAAGAATCAAAACTGTTGTAATTATGCTAGCGATTCCCTCAACCAAACCATATTTCATTTTACAGTTAAAAGGCTTCAAAAAAATATGAATAAGCATCAAAAGAAGGTCCGAGGGTTCTTTGAAGTTGAACAAATCCCAGTTAAAGTCTAAGGTCAGCAGAAGCTCATATAATTGACATGATTGCATAGACGTTCAAATATACACCAAATCCCCAAGAGATGTAAGCAAAATCGCAACATAACTCACCAATCCCGGATAATAGTAAAGAAAAGAAAAATCTGTCAACGACAAAGCAAAAGAAAGGTAGTAGAGGTTGTAGGCAAAACTTAAACATGCAAAACAAACCTGAGACGGATTCACCTATTCGAATCCGCCATACTTAATAGTTACGTTGCCGTTGGTCGGAGAAGAGACGACGAGCGAGGGATGGGAGTCTCCAATGGGTGACTGGTGGGGAGAGGGGAATGGAGCGGCAGCGGCGGCTAATCCTTTGATTGCTGTTGGAGCGTGGAGGACTGCTGGTTTTGCTGTCTTCTCCGGCGGTGATGGGGTTTGGAAGCTGGTGGCGCGGGGGTTGTTGGTGTAGCTATTGTTGTCCACCGGCGGCAGCAACGGCGGATCGAAGGCGGTGAAGGCTTGGTGGGCAGCGTTGTCGTCGGCTGGTTCCTTCAAAAAGATGACAAACGGAGGAAGCTTGAGAGAGATAGACGGAGGAAGATGGTGAAGGGCTCCGACGCCAGCAGGCGCTGCTCGCCGGAGCATGGGTTTTTCTAGTGGTTTTCAAAGAGAAAGAGAGGGAGAAAAGGGTGGTCGGCTATGGGGAAGTGGTGGCTAGTGGCTGGTGATTGCTGGTTGAAGAGAGAAATAGAGATGGGTTCACTGTTGGTGGCTGGTACGCTCACCAGCCATGGTGGCCGGCGCGGGTGATGGCTTGGTCGGCTCTTCTTTTTTGAGAAAGAGAGAGAGTAGAAAGAGGTTAGAGAGAGGAGAGAGAAAGAGGAGGTGAGGCTGCGGCTGTTGTTTGGTTGAATGAATTAGGTTTTGGGTTTTGAGTTAAAAAAGGAAAGGGGGTGAAAGATTGATATCAGCCGTTGGATCAGTTTGGATCAACGGCTGATATTAAAACTATTTAAAAAGCGGTCAATTTAATTAAAAATGTCATCATTTGGCTAAGATTGATATTGATTGAACACAAATTGGCCAGAATTTAAATAAATTAAGAAAATCAATTTGAATTAGGTTGCTATTTTAATAATAATAATAATAATAATAATAATAATAATAGTAATAATAATGAAAAATTAGACAATATATTTGCAAAATGTGAGTGTGCATAATTATGTGAAAAAAATCTAATAAATATTAATAAAATTAGGTAAAATGTCATATTTGAGTTAAAAATTATAAAAATGATATTAAAAAATAATAAAATAATTTGTATATTTTTTAAATCATTAATGTGACACGTCAATATCTATTTAATATAAGAATAAAGTGTAAAAATATTAATATTTAAAATTAAATAATTTTGCTAAAATAGCAGACTAAAAAGAGCATAGGGCGATCAAAATTGGGTGTCAACAGCTGCCCTTTCGTTGTTTGGGAATGATAAAAGAACTGTCAAGCAACGAAAGTTGACGTAGTAGTCAATTTTGTCTGACCGATAAAGATTCATCGGGGTTAAAGCAATAGGAGGTGGTCTTAAAAATAACGTGGTTGAGACTTGAATTTCAAGTCGCCTACATATCTCTGATTTTACGAGAATCAGGCCATTTATAGTTCTAGATTTAGGAATAAACAATATTCCTAAAAAGTGTAAATAATAAAGGACGGGCATTCAACAAAGATATTATGGGTCGGTGAGATGAACATGATTTAGAAATAATGACAGGAGGAGAGGTGCGAAAATAAAAGGTAGGTGAGTTTTGAGTTGGGTAAATGCGACTGATAGATAAATACGGTGATATCTCAAAAATAGAAAGGAAAATTATTTCTGTTTGTTATTCCTTCTCTATTACCTGCGTACTTTACCATATACTAGATAACAAAGGTTAAGGCATGTAAAAAAATAAACAATTGATAAACATAAAATGAGTGTGATAATAAGAAAGAGTATCTGTTGTATCGTGGGATCATTGATTTGGCTTCTCGATGCACTATGGGATCAGTTGTTTGGCTTCTCATTGTAGGATCAGCTTTTTGGGCTTCTCGATGCACTGTGGAATCGTGGGATTAACTATTTGGCTTCTCATCGTGGGATCAGCTTTCGCACTTCTCGATACACTATGAAATCGTGGGATCAGTTTTTTGGCTTCTAGATGCACTATAGAATTGTGGGATCATCTGTTTGGCTGCTCGTGATGGAGTAATTTGTACTTATTAGTCCTGCCATTTTTAGCTCAACTGGATAAAATGGTTAGCATAGATATATATGTATGTATATAAGATTGAACAATGTAGTGAAAACAACCATAACAATAATGGCAAGAGAGACAGTCATAAGAGAGCAATGTTTTGTTCATATAGATTTGAAAAGGTTGTGCTTAATCCACATTATGTCCAGTAAAGCAGTAGCATTTAATAACGTTGAGGAAGTTGTGCTTAGCATGTTCAGTATTAGAAAACAATGTTCGTCTTTGAGTAAATCGATCGACTTCAAGAGGATAATGCTTAGCCTTGGATAATTTCTCGAGAGAGGGTAGAGCTTAACCCTTTCCAAGGACACTGCTTAACCTTAGTCTGTTTCTCGAAAGAAGGTAGTGCTTAACCCACTTAACTTTCCAAGAACAATGCTTAGCCTTAGAGAGTTTTTGATAGAGTAGTGCTTAACTCCATCAAGTTTTCGAAATTATGCTTAGTTCGGATGATTTCTCGAAAGAGGGTAGTGCTTAACCAAACTAACTTTCAAGGACAATGCTTAGCCTCAGTCAGTTTCTCGAAAGAGGGTAGTACTTAACCCACCTAACTTTCCAAGGACAATGCTTAGCCTTAGAGAGTTTTTGATAGAGTAGTGCTTAACTCCATCAAGTTTTCAAAATAATGCTTAGTACGGATGATTTCTCGAGAGAGGGTAGTGCTTAACTTAACTAACTTTTTAGGACAATGCTTAGCCTTAGTCAGTTTCTCAAAAGAAGGTAGTGCTTAAACTACTTAACTTTTCAAAGACAATGTTTAGCCTTAGAGAGTTTTTGATAGAGTAGTGCTTAAATCCATCGAGTTTCCCAAACAATGCTTAGTTCGGATGATTTCTTGAGAGAGGGTAGTGCTTAACCCAACTAACTTTCAAGGACAATGCTTAGCCTTAGTCAATTTCTCGAAAGAAGGTAGTGCTTAACCTACTTAACTTTCCAAGGACAATGCTTAGCCTTAGAGAGTTTTTGATAGAGTAGTGCTTAACTCCATCGAGTTTCCGAAACAATGCTTAGTTCGGATGATTTCTCGAGAGAGGGTAGTGCTTAACCCAACTAACTTTCAAGGACAATGCTAGCCTTAGTCAGTTTCTCGAAAGAGGGTAGTGCTTAACCCACTTAACTTTCTAAGGACAATGCTTAGCCTTAGAGAGTTTTTGATAGAGTAGTGCTTAGCTCCATCGAGTTTTTGAGACAATGCTTAGTTCGAATGATTTGTTGAGAGAGGGTAATGCTTAACCCAATTAAATTTTCAAGGGCAATGCTTAGCCTCAAGCAGTTTCTCTCGAGAGGGTAGTGCTTAACTTACTCAAAATACAGAACGACAATACTTAACCTTATATCTTCTGACGATGTATAGTGTACTCAAGATTTGTACTCGTCACTCTATTCCTGAACTCAAAGAAAAATTGTTAGTTTTAAAAAAGGGGAAGGATTGATTCGTGTCTCTGCCAGCTCTTTTATTCAATTTTTGAGTCTATTGTCTTTATATCACTTTCTTGAGATGCAATCCTTGATGAAATTTTTGAGGATTCCTCAAAAATTTCTGTCCCAGTTTCATGGCCTCAATCTTGCTAGCCTTGAATTTGTTGAAATGCTCCTTGATAGAATTTTTTAGACCCTCTAAAAAATTCTTCCCCAATTGCATGTCTGGTCCGTCTTAAACTTGTAGAATCATAGAATTTTTGAAACCCTTTCAAAAATTCTGCCCCAGTTATTTTATCCCTTTTCGGGTTTCGTTTTTAAGAAAATGGTTTTGACTTTTTCAAACTATTTCAAAAAAATTTAATAAAATTTTGAAATAATTTTTGCAGAGTCTCCACTTGATTTTTATGAAAATTATCAAGAAAACTTAAAGGAATTTCAAAGATTCAAAAATAGAAATAAATCCTTGAAATTAGAGAGACTGAGTAAGGGTTCAATTAATGCCCTAAGAAAGTTTTTGAGGCACTTAGGAGCGTCCTTTTAAAAACGGTTCACCAAAAGATTATTTTTGACTAACTTAAAAAGGATGACTAACTTTACAATTTATTAATTTATCAAACTTATATCGAGCGATTTTTGAAAATTATTTTTTATTTCATAAAGTTTTAAGCTAAAGAAAATTTTAAATAAAAGTCCATTTTTTAACAATATGATTTCAATGAAAATAATAATTTATTTTGTTTTAAGGGAAATTATTATTTGTAAGAAAAATCTATTTTTTATGGTCAATGTCAATTCAAAATCTTGATTCTAATAATGATAGATTTTTAAAATAATATATTAAGTAAGAAATATTTAATCGATTATGGGAGAGTTTAAACTTTTTGTTATAAAGCAAGAAAGAATAAAGAAGAAGTATAGATAGAATAGAGAGAGTAATTCTTATTTCTTTTCTTAAGGGATAATCTACAATGAAGAAAATCCTTCAATTTATAGGAAAAATTTGCTACTAGTTACACACTAAAAGACAGATACATCAAATCCTGATAGACATTCACTATAATTAATATATATCATAACACTCCCCCTTGAATATCTAACAATACATACATACGCTGCCTCATTAAAAACCTTACAAGAAAAATCCAGTGGGACAAAACCTCGTAAGGGAAAAAGAGTACAACGTGTATTAGCTCCCCTAATAAGAACATCCTTGAACCTTTGCATTCCGATCTTGTGCACCATATTCTTGAAAGTTGTAGTTGGAAGAGACTTGGAGAATAAATTAGCCACATTGCCACTTGAACGAATCTGTTGTGCATCAATATCACCATTCTTTTGGAGCTCATGTGTATAGAAGAGCTTAGAAGAAATGTGTTTCGTTCTATCTCTTTTTATGAATCCTCCTTAATGTTGTGCTATGCATGCTGGATTATCTTCATATAAAATTGTGGATACTTTGTCACATTTCAAGCCACATTTTTCTCAAATGAGATGTATTATGGACCTCAACCACACACTCTCGGCTTGCTTCATAAATAACTATAATCTCAGCGTGATTCGATGAAGTGGCTACGATAGACTGCTTTGTTGATCTCCAAGATATGACAGTACCCCTACATATAAACACATGGCCTATTTGAGACCAAGCTTTATGCGGGTCAGATAAGTACCCAGCATTAGCATAACCAATAACATCGAAACTGTAATTTTTAGAATAAAATAATCCCATATCGGTAGTCCCTTTTAGATACCGTAATATGTGTTTGATCCCATTTCAATGTCTCCTAGTAGGAGCAGAACTATACCTTGCTAACAAATTAATTGAAAAGGCTATATCTGGCCTTGTAGTATTTGCAAGATACATTAGTGCACCAATTGCACTGAGATATAGTATTTCAGGACCAAGGAGTTCCTTATTCTTTTCTTGAGGTGGAAATAAATCCTTATTCACATCAAGTGATCGACCAACCATCGGAGTACTTAGTGGATGTGCTCCATCCATATAGAATCATTTCAATACCCTTTCTATGTAGGCAGATTGATGGACAAAGATACCATTTGTCAACTACTCAATTTGCAAACCAAGGGATAACTTTGTCTTTCCGAGATCTTTCATCTCAAATTCTTTCTTTAGGTAATCAATTGACTTTTGAAGTTCTATTAGCGTTCCAATAAGGTTTATGTCATCAACATTGACAACAAGTATAACAAACTCCGACGTTGTTCTTTTTATGAAAATACATGGGCAAGTTTCATCATTCGTATAACCTTCCTTAGATAAATATCCACTAAGACGGTTATACCACATACGTCCAGATTGCTTCAAAACATACAATGATCTTTTCAATCTAACAAAATATATTTCTCGAGGCTTTGAACTATATGCTTTCGGCATTTTAAATCCTTCGAGAATTTTCATGTATATCTCATTATCAAGTGATCCATATAGATAGGCTGTTACCACATCCATTAAATGCATTTCAAGTCTCTCATGGACAGTGAAACTAATAAGATAACGCAATGTTATTGCATCCATAACTGGTGAATATGTCTCGTCATAATCGACACTAGGCCGTTGTGAAAAACCTTATGACAACGCGTGCCTTATACCTTTGTATTTCATTTTTCTCATTTCATTTTTGCACAAAGACCCATTTATAGCCAACAGGCTTAACATCATTAGGTGTTTGAGCTATGGGTCCAAAAACTTCACGTTTGGCAAGTGAATTCAATTCAGATTGAATTACTTCTTGCCATTTTGGCCAGTCATTTCTTTATCGACATTCTGTGACAGATCGAGGTTCAAGATCCTCACTATTTTGCATGATTTTTGTTGCAACATTATATGCAAAGACATAATCCACTACTATTTCAGATCGATTCAAATTAGTTTCAACATCACTTGAATTTATGGATAGTTTCTCATTTTCTTGAGTCTCAGGCTCATTAATTCCTTCAGAAATATTAACATTGCTTAAATCTTGAACTTACATATGAGGATCTTTCGTAGTGTCATCTTGACCATTTGTTTTTCTTTTAGTAGGATTTCGAGCCTTAGAACCTAAGGATCTTCCCCACTTTAAGCGTGCTTTAGATTCATTAGCTATGACACTAGTGGATGGTCCTTTAGGAACATCAATTCGAATTGGGACATTCTCTGTAGTAATATGTGATTTAGTGATCCTTTTCAAATCTGTAAATGCGTTCGGCATTTGATTAGCAATTTTCTACAGATGAATAATCTTTTATACTTCTTGCTCACAAATAGAAGCACGTGGATCAAGATGAGATAGTGATGGATTTTCTACAAAATTTCTCTTTTGATGTCACTACCTTCTCCCCCTAATTTTGGGAAAACTATCTCATCAAATCAACAATCTGCAAATCGAGTAGTGAACATATCTCTTATTAATAGTTCAAGATAACAAATAATGGAGGGTGATTCAAACCCAACATAAATTCCTAACCTTCTTTGGGGGCCCATCTTGGTGTGATTTGGTAGTTCTATAAACACATAAACACCGCACCAAAAAATTCTCAGATGAAATATATTAATCTCTTGACCCAAAATCAATTGCTACGAAGAATTATGATAATTTATCAGTCTAAAATGAACAAGTTTTGCAGCATGCAAAATTGCATGACCTCAAACAGAAGTGGGCAACTTAGTTTTCATAAGCAATGGTCTTGCTATCAACTGCAAATATTTAATTAATAACTCAGCAAGACCATTTTGAGTGTGAACATAGGGTACAGAATGTTCCACTCTTATCCCAATCGATAAGCAATAGTCATTAAATGCTTGGGATGAAAATTCTGTAGCATTATTAAGGAGAATAAACTTAATTTGATTATCGGAAAACTGTACCCGTAATCGTATTATTTGTGCCAACAATTTTGCAAATGCCAAGTTGCGAGATGACAAAAGACACATATGAGACCATCTAGAAGAAGCATCTAGTAGGACCATAAAGTATCTAAACGACCTACTAGGTGGGTAAATGGGTCCACAAATATCCTCATGTATGCATTCCAAGAATGCGGGGGACTCAATCCCAACTTTTGTTGGCAATGGCCTCACAATTAGCTTGCCTTGATAACAAGCATTGCATGAAAAATCACCATTTAAAAGAACCTTCAAGTTCTTTAATATATGTTCATTAGAATTTTCTATGATTCGTCTCATCATTATAGATCTAGGATGTCCCAGTCGATCATGCCAAAGTACGAAAGTATTGGAATAAGTAAACTTTCGGTTTACTATAGAATGTGCCTCAATTGCATAAATATTTATCCAATACAGGCCAGAAGATAAAACAAAGAACTTTTCAATAACACATGTCTTCCCAGAGATATTTTGGGTGATACAAAGATATTCAAGATTCATCTCATCAATTGTCTTGATATGATAACCATTTTCACGGATATCTTAAAAACTTATCAAGTTTCTTTGAGACTTAGCAGAAAATATAGCATTATTTATGATGAGTTTAGTTCCCTTAGGCAAGATTATAATGGCTTTTCCGAAGCCTTCAATCAAATTAGCACTACCAAAAATTGTAGTAACATTAATCTTGCCCATGTTCAGATGAGAGAAATATTTCTCATTTTTTAATATCGTATGTGTAGTGCCAGAATCAATCAAACAAATATTTTCATAATTGGACGGCTTACTTTGAAAATTATTCATATCTTCAAATAAAATGACATACTCCAAATAACATAAATATTAAATTTCATACAAAGTGAAAGCTTATACTATTAGAAATTGTTAATCACACTTTACTAAGCAATTAAAAAAAATATGTCCAAATTAAAACTATTAAAATAACATAATATTTGATAAGAAATGTAATACGTAATATATTTGTAATTCCCTGAGATCCCATCCCGAGACGTCACACGGTGCTTATGGACCCGAAGGACCACAAGCTAACCCTTTACTGATATCTGTACCTGTACACTGTATAATATATGAAATAAATTTGAAACTGGCCATAAGGTTCAACACATCTATACATACTCTGAAAACTGAATACTAATACATCTGTCATCTGTCTGAAAAGCCTCTAAACTGTATGAACTGTGGAGTTGATGGGACAAGTCCCCAACTAACTCTGTCAACAAAAAAAATATAAACAAAATCTGATGCAATATAAATAAACTGAGATTCATCCTCGAAAGAAGAGGACTCACTGCTACTGCTGCTAACTGGGATTGAATTGCTGAGGATACTCTGGATCCTGTGCCTCTAAACCTATGGTGCCAAATAAAACACCATAGCGCAAATGCGTCAGTACAGAAATGTACTGAGTATGTAGACGAGGTAGGCTAATGCAAGGGTTTATACATACACAATATCTAAACTGAATAATCATGAAGATGCCGCACAAGAACACATACATGAATGGACAGACCGTAAACACAATCATCGCAACTCTAGGTACTGAAACTCGTATACCACTTTACTGCAGGCTGAACTCCGTACTGACACTGAGATATCGAATTACTGACTCATCTGATACTGAGAACTGAGGATCTGGATGTACTTACATCAAGGACTGAATTCTAAGCTTTACTGCTTTCGATTGACAGGATTAGAGATCAACCTTTCTAACGGATGATATTCAGAAACTATTATCAATTATAAGAAATATGATTATATTCGGATCTAAAAACAAGGATACTCAATAGAATCTGAGACTGTAAATCAAGCCTATCTGGCGGCATATCTCTGAATATGATTTCAAATAACTGTATACGTGACCAAGCCTATTTGTCAGGATAGTCCATGAATCGATGGAACTATCTGAGTTCCTCATAATGATAGATGACTGCTTGTAACAGTCCTAATTTCTGAAACTGAGACTGAAACTGAAACTGAAACTGAGGAAAGTAGTTACTTAACTGACATGCCCCGAACTACCACAGGTGGGGTCCAACCTATAATCCCAGCTGGAAGGGTGTCAATACCGTGCCACGGGTAAAGACCTTTCTCTGGTCAATCCTCTTTGACGAATGACCCTATCAGACAGTCGACCTAAGGTAATATAATAGTCAAATACTCTCTCTCTGGAGGTAACAACCTTTTCTGGTGGTAACTCCTATTTTCTGTGCTGGCTATGTAGTTTTGAAGTTTGGGGATTGCCACTAACGACTCTGGCCTCTCTCTCTCTCGCTGACGAGAGGATCTGCCATCCCTTCTTTTGCTCGGTGCTTATTTCTACTCCCAATTGAAAGACTCTGAACTGAATTCTTAACTGAAAACAACTGAACTAAATCTGATACTGATCATGTTTATCAAAGGATAAGAATGAATAAGCTGAAATCACTTAATTCCGTATTTGCTGGAAATGGTATCGAATCATGGTATCTGACTGACGATACATAGCTTGAATAAATTACTCGAATCGCTTCTGAGATTAGAATTTAATCACTTGAATACTTTTAGATCTAAACTGATTACAAGACTGAGGCTAGATTACTAGGGATACAGAGATTATAGAGATAACTGAGATTACTGAGCTTTCTTAAGTTCTGCAACTGTTTGAGGATACAGAGTTTATAATTCACTAAGTTCTGAGAATCATGGCTCGATTGGAATTATCGAGAAACTGATACAGGCTCTAGACAACATCTCTATTGTCGGGTATAAATACTCCCAGGACTCGATAACATAAAAGTAAAGCATAATCATTCTTTCATAATCACGACCATCCATTCATTATCACAATCATTAATTCATCATCACAAGCATTCATTCATCATCATAATAATTCATGTATCATCACAATCATTCGTTCATCGTCACAACTTACTTGCTAACCACTTGGCTTGTATTAAAAACTTAGCATATATCAAAGAGCATATAATTGGGGAATTTACTACTATCACATCTCCACTTGTTCACTAAAGTCCTTCAACAAACACTAGACATGCATAGTTTCACACTTATTTAGGGATTTCCTACTATTATGGAATAATTTATTCACTTAGGCATTTTATCAAACACTAGGCATGCATAGCCTAGCTCACAATTTGGGGCTTCCTATTCAACATACTATAATTGTTTTGACGAAAATTTTGGACTTGTTGAGAGTCACCACTTAATTTTAAAAAGGAATTAAGAAACCTTTAGAGAGTTACTTCAAACAATTCAAAACAGGAAAATCGTTTTAAGTTAGAAATTCTAGATAAGCGGTTCCTATTAACGTTTTAGGAAGGTGTTAGACACCTAAAACGTCCGCTAACTTGCGGTTATCCGGACTATTTGAAAATAGGCTTTGACTAACTTTGGAAAAAAAGTTGATTTTTGTAAAGAAAAGCAATTTTAGGGATATTTTAGTGTTTATACAAAGCCAGTTTTTAGGCGACTTAGTTTGGGATTTTAACTAAGTTCGCAAAGAAATATGTAAATAAGTAAACGAAAGTAAAAGGAGAGAAAAGCGGGGAAGTAGTGATTTAGGCTTTCAAACCCAAACCATCGGCCCAGTCCTAATCTAGTTGGGTTTTCAACCCATTTCACCTGTCTTAGTCTAGTTTTCGAGCCTTTGGCTCGAGTCTGGCTCCACCTACATTAAATTTACAACTTTGGTTTCGAGGCCCAAATGAAATAAAGGAATAAATAAATAAACAAATAAATAAAAGATGACAAAATAAATAAACAAATAAAAGAAAAGAAACTTTCTAATCCCTTAGTCGCTTCTAAGATGAGATTTTAATCCATTATTCCTCTTTTGACTTCTCGTACCATATGCCACGTGCTTAACTTTAGGCTTTCATTCGGGCTTGACTCGAAAAGATAGGCCTTATTGGCCTATTTATGAAATACAAAGAGAGAAGAAGCCCATTTGGACTCCAAGGAGGGTGCATGCAAAGAAAAGATATATGAATTAATACGCGTTCATAAAAATGAATTACTTTTATAACAAAAAAATTTAGAAAGTTCAAAGCTATTAAAAAAAATCACTACTTCGATACATAAAAGGAAACTTAGCTACTAGATTAGTGATATATACGACATGCAACTGTGTTTAATTGGTTTTGAACATTTAACATAAAGATCAAAGAGAACACGCCATATTATGCTGGACTTTGGCGTGAAAGTATGCATATGCATGAAAGAATTCTAGTAAACAGTCACTTTTTCTAATCGCATGTAATGACCATTGGATGAGAGCATATGACGTAATGTTGGTTTTGTTTGTTGCAGTAGAGGGATGCTATAACATTTGTTAAAGGACCGTACATTAATAGTAAATCGCAGTCCATTCCTTTTGACAAAACGATAGGTTCCGGTGCTTACTTATGAGAAGGAATACACAGAAACTAAGAAAATTTTATCAGTTGGCTATCAAAACACTCAACTGGAATACAAAAATGAAGAGCTGAAGATAATTCCCAAAAATAGATACTTAAATTTATGCTATGGATGAACCAAGATAAGTTCGTTTCACCTCTTTTCTTGTATGTTGTACAGTATACAGGACAATCCAATCAACAAAAGCAAAGAGGGTCTCACTTAAATCAAGAACACTATTAATTTCCAACACTAAAATCGAAATGCAGTCATGTGCTTCAAATAAACCAATCTATACCACACTATATGATACTCTCATATTATATGGGACAGGAGAAAACTGTTTGCAAGCTGTTTTGAGAACTTCATACCTAAACATAACCCCATATCTAGTCAAGAGACTGATTGAAACACAGAAAAGAAGTGAAATTGACCTATAAATCCAAGTTCCATTGATAGTAGGTATTCAAAGAGACATACAACAGTGATGCTCCATTTCTATGAGGAGAACAAAATAAGGCCATTCCTTCTAAATAAACATACTAAAATACCCCATTATTGCATTCATCTCCCTAACCCGATCATGTATTGGCAACAAGCTCAAGAGACAAGGAAAGATAAAAGATTCGAATCCAAACAAAAAAAGACATGGCAGATAAAGCTAAAAGGAAAGTGGCGGGGCACTACTATCATCCTCATCCTCATCCTCTTTTGTCAAACTCAAACGAGTTCTAATAGCCAAAATGGTCATCGAGGGATCATGGGATTTGTCAGTTTGTGTCGAGCGTATCCTCGTCATTTTTTGTCATTTGGGAAGCCAAAGAACTCATGGGGAAGTCTCAACAAATAATATGGCGTTAAATACCAACAATGAACAAAACACCCTCGACCTAAAAACTATCAAAATAAGAATAAAACCCGAAACTTTAAAATAAGATGAGCTAGAATAGGGCGCCATCGACCCAAAACGATCAAAGCACGCAACTTTAAACCCTGAAGCCAACCATGATAACATACCAGCAGTCTGAAATGACCAAACAGAATCAAACTTTAGCCACGAAACTAGCCTTAACAGGATACCAGTAACTCAAACCAAAATCAAAAGCATGAAACTTTAAACAACAAAACCAGCCTTAACAAAATACCAGCAACTCAAACAGAATCGCAGAACATGAAACTTTAACATAAAGTCAGCTATACAAACCTTAAGAATTTCACAAAAAAATAAGAGTATTAAATAAAAAATCTACCAAAACAACTACCTACGGCTATCAAAGCCATCTACCAGCAAATAACCCAGCATAAAATCATACTAAAAAATTTATTCACGACTATAGAAGATCAAGATGAAGTAGAAACAGATAAATCTTAAATGGAAAAGGGTATTACCCTCAAGGGAGCAGCAAAACGAAACTCGAGCTTATTCTGGATTTGCTACCACCGGAAAAGTATCGTAATTGGCTTCAGAACTTTATTGGCAAACCAATTTTTTGGGAACAGAATTCCTAATAGGCACAGATTGAATCTTTAATCAAAAAATTCTTTCCTTCTTCTATTCTTACCCTCAGTTTTAAAACTCCTAAATTTCTCAGAGAAAGGTTTGAAACCACCATTTTCCACATACCCCAATTTCGAAACAAGAAGGAAAATTATCTATAAAGAGCTAAGAATCCCCCGCTTCCCCAAACCCTTTTCTCTGCTTTCCTCCTGCTCTTCTTCTCAATCAAAGAAAGTTTTTGCACTCTTTTGGTTTTTGACCTAACTAGCTCAGAAAATCTCCTAATCCAAAGAAACCCCTTTTTGAACCCTAATTTTTGAACCCCAACTTCCTCGACCTCTCTCCCCAACCTCTCGAAATGTGACCTAATCCGTTCTTATATAGAAGACGGGAATTGGGGGAGATTTTAGGGATTTTCAGAGGGAATTTGAAATTTAAAACCCCTAGCCTCCCTGGGTCGTAACCAATTTGGATTTTCTTTCCACAAATCCGAAACCAGTGGACCAATCAAATGTGGGGAAGACAAAAATGTACCCAAAAACCAATGAAAATTTACCAAATATGTATGAATCCGTATGAGTTATCCCAAAATTTGTGGATTTGAGCCGTTGGGAGAGATACCTTGGCTTGTTCTAGAGCGTTCAAGGAGTTTCCTGTCCTACGAATGCGCGAAATGCGTGACAACAGTGAAAAAGGAATGGGATGGGGTCAGGTATCATCGTTGGACATGGATCAATGGTTCATGATGTTGTTGTCGCGATTCAGATCAAAGTTCAGGTTGAGGAGAGTTGTAGGTATTGAAATGGGTCTTTGCTATTGTACTGGTTCTTGAAGGAAAGAGGAAAAACATGGTACTGGGCCGGGGTAAGACATAATATTGGGGTGGTGTTGCTGAAAAAATGAAGGAGGGAATGGGCCACTGTAGGCTGATTGTTGTTGCCTGGGATAGGCCCAAAACTTGTTGTTGGGAGATTAGAAATGAGAAAGGTTCTTTAAAAAGTAGTCGAATTAAATTAGAAAGCTTCATTCAAATACTAACCATTTTGAATATCAATTTGATTAATTGCATTGCAATTGTGGTCAACTTGATTTCAATTGTGGTTATATTTGATAATGTGACTAAATTGAACCGAAACTCGATACGAAATAAATACTTGTTTAATCCCGAGCTTCTTAATTTAATAAAAATCAAATACATATTTGTCCAAATAAATTATTTTCGAGAGCAAATTATATTCAAATCCAGATTTTAATCATTTGAAATCATTTTCAAAATAAGCTTTGACTGGAATTCGATATTTTGTAAAAATGAAATTTTTAAGTAACAAATTTATAAAATTTCATATAATTGAACACAAACGTATATAATCGCCACTTAAGATTACAATTTTACCCAAATAAATATTTTGAAAATCTTTTGTTCAGATAAAATAAATGCTATAATTTTATTTGAAAATCGAAGAAACTCTGAATTAAACTTAGTTATAGGGGGCAAAAATGAGGTGTCAACAATAATGGCCCATATGCTTCTCCTAAGCTTTTATCAAACCTATGGGAGACATGCTCCGCTTATTCAGCCAAT